>NW_017307167.1:203804-216766 GCF_000935625.1 Nanorana parkeri | reverse complement strand
TGTTTCAAGGTTTCAGGCCAGCTGAAACCCCGACACAGCACATACAGGACTCAAAACCGGACAGTCCAGTTGAATCCGGGACAGGTGGCAACCCTAGTCACAGCCTTAACCACTTCCGGGCCGCAATACATACATATACGGCGGCCTGCAGAAGTGGTTAAACCAAGAACACTGCTGCTGCAGCCATGTTTTTGGTGTCATTTTAAACAGCCGGGCGATGACTGTTAATGTACAAGCGATCCGGCATCTATACAGCCGCCGGATTGTTTATACATATGGTGGCATGTTAGCCCCCTATGTGATAGCAATAAGGTTAGTGTGAAAAAAAGTGTTTAAAAAAATTAAAGTAACATATAAGAAAATTTTACAAATGCAAAAAAATATTTTTATGTCCCCTGCCCCCATGTGCACGCAACGCACATACATACGCAAACATGCGTTGGTGCGCCTACATGCAAAAATGAAAATTGCGCTACACGTTACATATAGCCCTGACCGTCGGAGTGAGAGTAATCATTTCTAGAGCCATCAATCACTGTTAGCACTAAACTTATGAGGGGTAAAAGCTTTTAAAATGTCCCCTATGGGAAATTTGGGGCATTGAAGTTTTATGCGGCTTCACGGCCGAGCCCAATTTTAAGGCTTGACATGTTTGGTATCTATTTACCCGACGTGACCCCATCTTTTATATTTTACCAAAAAATTGGGTATTAGATTCTGTTTCTGTGCATTACATTTCATTTTAGTGTATTTTATCCTAAAAATACTGGTTTGATAAACATTTGCGCAAATACCGTGCGACATAAAAAATTGCAACTAGCATCTTTTTTATTTTACAGGGCCTCTGCTTTCAGAAAATATATCATTGTTTGGGGGTTTGAAGCAGTTTTCTAGCCAAAAATTCAGATTATATCGTGTGTGTAAAAGTAAGAAATTGCTCCGGACAGCAAATGGTTAAAACAGGATATCAGGACCAGTGCTCAGGGACCAGATGATTCTTCAGGAAACTAAAACTTTTAAACATCAAAGAGCAGCATGCACTGTAAGTGCTTTCATCAGCATTTGAAATAGGTTAAAATCCTTTTGACTTTAATATCACTTAATTATTAAACTAAAACATTTATTATGCATTTATATTAAAACATTTTAAAATAATAACTGTTGTTCTTGTTGTTATTATAATATAATTACACATTTATTTTGAATATCTGCATTTAGTTTTTATTATCCACCAACCAAGAACAAAATATTTTGCTATTGTCGTATCCGCAGACTTTTTCTTCCTGTAAGAAAGTTTCATCTTGAAACACATGGTGGCAGATCTGCATATTTCAATCTCTCTTTCTACTTGCGCCTGTACCTTTAAGAGGAAAATTGCATGACTTGAGAGGCGTATCAGGGGTCAGCCAATCAGAAACTTCCAGTTTGTACTTTGGAGATTGCAGGTTCAGCTGCCAGTCGACATCTTCCTGTGTGCAGCCAACTCCAATCATGCCTTTCCTGGATCTGGACACCAATATTCCCCAGCAGGATATTCCAGGAGACTTTGCTGAAAAGCTGTGCTCGGCTGCAGCATCCATTCTGGGCAAACCTAAGGAAGTGAGTAAGAAAGCATGCTGAGTGCATTGTCATTCATTGTATGTGTCATTCAAAAATGTTTATTGGCTGCACAAGTCTTCCCCATGTGTTGATTTCATCATAATTTGCAAGCTTTCACATCTGGGAAACAATGATTTCTATTATGCCAGCCAGAATGGATTTAAAGCAGATCTGTGATTTTCAAAAGTTATCCCTTGCCATGGGGCTACCCTGCACTGCAAGGGTTAACTGCTCGTTTTGGTGTAGGGAATGGAATAAAGAAGATATACTCACCTGATCCTCGATCCTGCGGTGGTGACCGCTCACCTCTCTGCCCCTGCACTCTGGCTGTGGTATGTCATTGACATCCTCGCGTGTAATGCAAGTCATGGACCTTGCATAGATGTAATGATGCCAGCAGGTCATAGACCGCTGAAGCTGGGGGAAGAAAAGGCTGCGCGGACCGGTCTAGTAGCCAGGTTGGATCAGATGAGTATATTTATTTGCACTCCTAGACAAAAGTGAGCAGTTAACCTTTGCGGGGGGTAACCCCACTGCAAGGACTAACTTTTTTGAAAATCCTGGAGTTCCTTTTTTTCAGTCCCTGTATACATTTTGGAGTTGTGTGAACGTGTGCTCTGGCGTACGTTCATGCAACACTTGAAAAAACACTTTTTCCTGCACATGGACGTGCGTCAAAGGCGCACAAAAGTGCAGGGAAAAAAAAGTGACGTGCTTGAATCTGAAAATGCTGCATCAGCTCCTTTGCCGTGCATGTGCAGCCCATTGATTTGAATGGGCTCACGTGCAGTAAACATTGGAAAAACGCATGCAAACTTGCATTTATACAAAATTAAGTGTAAATGGGGCCTCACTCTGCTGGCTCCACATTGGTCCATGTCCTACAGATGGCTACATAAAGCGGATAAACTGTCTTATTGAAGGTACATCACAGAAGCATTATATTTCTAGTATATGCAGTCGCTCTACAATTTCTCATCTGCTTCAAAGTCAGACCAAGCAAAATTGTGATTGCATGAGAGATCTACTCAAACCCTGCCAAAGCCAATCACGTCTCACTTTAGCTGCAGAAAACCCCTTTTGACCTTCATAATGTAAAATCTAAAAAAAAGACATGCATTTTGGATATAGCACATGCCTGGGGGGTGGTGAACTGCACTCGGATCTGGTGTCGGAATACAAAAAATATAAGAAACCTACTGCCATCAACCCAAAGGTGAAATAATAATAGGTTTGGGCAGAGGTGCAACTAGAAACGTCAGGGCCCTGGTCCAAGAAACCATGAAGGGGGGGGATTTCCCCTGACTGTAAATCTAAATATGCATAATGTATTTTTCTTTTTATAGCTGTGGTATGACAATACTGCTGCTTTTTAAATGGGACCCTCCAAAAATTTTATGCAATGGCTTTTAACTATGAGACAGTGGTGGCAGCTCAGGCTGGAGCCCAAAACAACACAAGAGTTGGATTCTTTCGGATATAATGCAGACTAACCTGTTTTTTCTCCCCCCCCCCCTAGAGGGTGAATGTGATCGTGAGGAGAGGAGCATCTTTGCTGATTGGTGGCTCTTCAGCACCATGCGTACAGCTGATCATCTCGTCCATTGGAGTAGTGGGAACAGCAGAACAGAATAAAGAGCACAGCTCGAAGTTCTTTGAGTTTCTGACCAAAGAACTTCGTCTCACACCTGACAGGTAAAGAACCTGTTGAAAATGGGCAAATTTAAAGGGGAATTGATCATTCGTGATGGCTGCCTTCTAGTAAGGGCTCAGGTTAAGGGCTTGCTCACATCATGTTGTTTGAGCTACGTTTTTCTGCACACCACCACACAATTGTTTTCTATGTGCAGAAAAGCACAGCTTAATGGGCATGGTGTGAACAAGCCCTATAGGTGCAAGAAACCCTGCATTGCTTAGAACTGTCCCTTCAGTCCCATGCAGGAATAATGCAAACAATACATGAGGCTCAGTTACTACAAAGATATAGTAAGAAAAGCTAGATTCTGCTAATATTGGAAATGTTAGTTTTTAAATATGAACTGATTTAAAGTGAGATTGAATACACTTCCTCTCCTCTCTCCTTTGTAGTAAGTCACCAGGTGAGAGGTTCCAGCACGGGCTGATCTGTACCGTGATATATGAGGAGATAATAAATACAAATAATATAGGATATAATGCTTGTTTTAGCCTTAGGAGATTCTAATAAAGAGGAATACTTGCCCTACCCCATGGTCCCTTGGCATTTGGCGCCCCAGTCTCCCTTTCCACATCAGGATGGAGCTAGGCCCTCAACATCATTGCGTATAATGTTGGACCAATGGAGGCCATGATGAAGTTGGAAAGAGGGGAGGCCACAATGACCAGAGAAGAGGTGCGGGGTATCTCAAAGGAACCCTATGGCACTTTGCAGTAACACAATGCGTTCCAGAAGGCACTGGATCGCATTGCGACCGGCTCATTATGTTGTGGGGCAGGAGGCATTGAAGTGAATGGCACCGTAGCCACACCCTCCGGCTGCAATGCGATTGGCCACACGGCAAAGTCTGGTCAGAACAAATGCTGCGGTCCGGTCAGAACAGATGCTGCAAGCACCATTGTTTTTTTTTTTTTTAAATCATTTTTCTGACCGGATTGCAGGCATTGGTGTGCCACACGTTTCCTTGCGGCCAGAGGGCGTGGCTACGGTGCCGTTCACTTCAATGGACTGCCATGTCCCCTACCGCCCCAAAACAAAATGAGCCAGCCACAATGCGATCCAGTACGTTCTGGCCGGAATCGGGCTGGAACGCACTGTCTGGAGTGAACGGGCCCTCAACAACTTCCTGGATTCCCAGAGTGCTTTGCATCTCTTTCTCTGCTGCTTGATGTGATGTAATCTCGATTTCTCAAGACTACATAGCCCATCATGCATTGCTTCCAGCAAGCAATGATAATGTTGCATTGTTCAGACCTGGAGCTGTAGTTCAGAAGGCTCTGTGAGAGTTGTGACACAATGAAGTGCCTAGTCACAGTGCTGAATGAAATTGTGTCATCTTCACTAAGTTTACAAACTTCTAGATCGGTATGGCTATTAGGAGTGGGATAGAATGAAATGTGGCAATTCAGTATAGAATACATATTTATTTTTTAGTTTTTGACCATAAATACCCTTTAACCAAGACTGGGCCTGAACTACCATATATTTATCTTTGTTTTTTTTGCTGGTGATGAGTCTATTCATGTGTTGGACTGAGCATCTTCTAAGCAATTATCAGCTTCTTGTATACTATTTTTTATTGGTCGTTTTTTTGTTTGTTTGTAGGATTCTACTGCGCTTCCAACCTCTGGAGCCTTGGCAGATTGGGAAAAATGGAACGGTTATGACATATTTATGATTCCTTACAAATGTTGGGAGTGTACAGCTGTTCAGGATCTTCTACTGGAAAACATTCCAGGATTTAATTTCTTTTATATACCATCCATGATTAGAGAACATCAGGACCAGCAGTTACAATATGTCTTAGTTGTGCTTTCTATGGCTGCATGTTCGAGTAAACGTTTACTAACTTGCACTACGCTATATTAATAAAGTATGACAACTGATGCTGCATATGTGTGGAGGAGTGACTTGATTCCACCTTCCTCACTGTTATCTTTATCACGCAAACTGCCTTTACAGTTCTTATGGAAAATGTCATATATTTGCAAGTGATGCCAAAAACATGTAGCTAAACAAACAGGACTGACTGTAAGGGCTAGTACACACCAGCCACAGTGTGTTCCAGCCCTGCAATGTAATCGACCACACGGGAATGCGTGGCACATCCATGCCTGTGATCCGCTCTGAAAAAATAGTGCTTGGAGCATTTTTTCTGACTGGACCACAGGTGTTGATGATCCTTGCGTTTCCGTGCGGCTGGAGGGCGTGGCTGCTGTGCCATTCACTTCAATGCATCACCATGCCCTCTCCTGCCCCAGGGCCGGCCGCAAGCGATCCAGCGCGTTCCGGCCACAATTGGCCCAGAATGCACTGTGGCTGGTGTTTCAAAATGAAGTGTTTGTGCCCAGAGTTCATCTTTAGGGCCAGTTCCCTAAAGATGAACTCTGGGCACAAACACTTCATTTTGAAATATGTTCCTCTTTTTAGGCACAAACGATATAACATCCACTTTATGTGCACCAGATAGTACGTTTTATAAAGTAGTGGTGACATCATCACTGGACTGCACATATCCTGGGCAGAGAGCAGAGCTGTGGGAGGGGCCCAGCACACCCACCAACTATGGGCTGCCTGCAGAAATCTACAGGAGGGGGCGGAGACAAGACCTGTCACCCTGCAAAAGAAGAGAGAGCAGCAGTGACTGGTCTTTATTACAGGAAGCTCCTGCACAAGGGCAAAGCTTCACACTGGATTACTGCACAGATCTGGACGAAATACAGAAATGACTCAAAGATACAAGCAAGAATCTATATGCCTATTGCATTTAGACAATATTTACTTATCCTGGAGTTCAGCTTTGAAACGAACACTAGGTCCATGCTGATTTGTTAGTATGTTCAATTTGTGGGTTATGCTAGGGGTGTCCCTAGCTTTTTTGCCATTCGAGGTGGTGGTGGGGTTGTGCTGGTGGAGAGTGAGGCCACTAAGAGCCATGTGGTTAGATGTGTAAGAGTTCTGCATCTCCCTGTCTGACTCATAGCAACTTGCGACGCTCTGGCGGAAAAGGGGGTGGCAGGCACACTGCAAACGTTGTGCAGCAGAGCGGCCATGTCGCTTTGCCTTCCGCCATCCCCCACGTGACCCAACAACAGCTAGGCGCTTGAGGCAGTAGCCTCAGGTCCCCTTATTATAGGGACGGCCCTGGGGTTACGTACCATACAGCAATTACGACATAACCATATCTAGTGCAATCCTAATCAGTTTTCAGGGTTCTATTTAATTTCTATGTTTCCATCCTTTTATCAAATGTATAATAGATTGTTTTCCACGTATTTTTATCATGGTCAGCTTTTCAAATTGAAAGAATGTGTATTATGTGCTCATAACTAAGCACTTTTTTTTAGAAATAAAACATTGGCATTAAAGCTAAATTCCAGGAAAAGCAAATATTGTCTACATACGAGGTGTGTGGGTGTGTATTCTTACTAGAATCTTGCTTTGTTTTTCTGTATTTATTCCATATCTGTGCAGTAATTTAGTGAACAACGATGCCACTGTCTAGAAGCTTCCTGTAATAAATACCGGTCACTGTTGCTCTCTCTCTTCTTGTGCAGGGTGACGGGCTGTAGCTACTATGTAGCTACAAATAGAAGTCACCAGCACTCGAAGATGTGTGCAAGAAGTAAAGCACTTTTTATTAAATCGTCACATGCGTCAAACAGCCAATGTTTCGGGGCCACACAGGGTCCCTTCTGGCTGCGCCCCTGTTGCCATGGACACAATTTTCTGTTCTTGCATCGGGCACAAAAGGAGCTGGCTACGGTTCTAGTGACTGGTCCTGTATCCAGCCCCGCCTGTAGTTATCAGCTGGCAGTCTGTAGTGGGTAAGCTTCCCACAGCTCTGCTCTCTGCACGGTTTATGTGCAAGATATTTCAATGAAAGTTTTTGTGTCTGGAGTTCAGCTTTAAAGGAGAACTAAGGGGTTAAGGCTTTTCCCCATAGTTCCTCTTTAGGGTAACGGGAGGACACAAACTAGCGTCCTCCCGTCACCCTAGGCTCAGTATACCGCCAGCTGCTGCTCGCGGTATACTGAGACGCTGAAGTGGATCCCGACAATTGTGCCCAGCTGCGTGACTGACAGCTGGCTCTGCCTACCTAGAGGCAGAGCCAGCTGTACCCGTCCGTACCGCCAGTCAGCGCTGGAGGATCGTAGCGGGGAGGGGGGAATCCAGCCCCTCCCCCTGTCACGGCAGAGAGCTGTGACAGGATCGAGAGGTGAGCGAACGCCGGTATGTGTTCGCTCACTTCCCGATCTACTGAGCCAACCTGTGACAGTCTCATTGTCACAGGTCGGCTAGAACTATGAGGTGAGTGAAAAGCACTCACCTCATAGTTCTCCTTTAAGATCTTTCTATTTAATAACATTGGCAACAAGTCTAATTTGTTCAAGGTAAAGGAAGCCATAGCAACTCATGTGGCCCAGTCTTGGTCCCCATCTCTTTGTTTTACAGTCTAGAGACTTTTACCTTCTCCACGGTGTCCCAGAAAATATACCCTGATCTGGCCTGTCCCAAGTTAGTTTACATAAGTGATGAATCCACACTATGCTGGAGGGTGAAGAATAGCTCAATTATTTTGTGGGGTTGCTGTGTGTCTTGACTTATGGGGCATTTTATTATTTAGTACAGGTTTTTATATAGCACCAACGTACCACTTTACACAGTTGCACATACACACCTGCCCTTAAGGAGCTTATAATCTAAGGTCCCTATCTCACATGCATACATACAAAGTGCAATTTAGACAGGAGCCAATTAACCTTCAAGCATGTCTTTGGAGAGTGTGAGGAAACCCACGCAAGCACATGCAAACAGCATCCTGACCAGGATTTGAACTCTTGGTGCTGTAAGGCAGAAGTGCTAACCACCACACCACTGTGCATGGCGAGCAGGTAACCATTGAAAGCTTTTTCTCGTGAACCATTATTTTCCATTGCTGGGAAATCTCATTTGTAATCTCATGAGATCTGAAGGAAAGGCATTCTGAGGAAGGGGGCGTACCCCAGAAACGCGTTAACCCTTGCCACTCGCTGTTGGAAGACGACTTCGGTTGTGAGCTGACTCGGCTGTGCTGTGGCTTCTGATGGGCGATAGTCTCATGTGAGGGGAACCATTGAATACGCTTGTGTCACTTTTCTCTTGTGAGTACATTACTATTTTTTTAAAAACAAATTATTAAACAATACTTCACATGGAGTGGGCGCTCTCCTTTTTTGTCATTCTAAAGGCATTTTCCTCCTCTGAGATGATGACATAGTCACATGTCCTAGTCACATGTGCCAGAGTTACAGGAAGTAAAGGGAGATCTAGTAACCTGCCCTTAGTAAACATGGCCACTGATAGAAGACTGGGGAAGAAAAGAGAAATAAGTTATACAAAGAATACAAAGCCGGCAATTATCTAGAAGTATCTGTTTGTAGATTGTCATTACTAAACATTTCTAAAGGTGTGTGTGTTGTTATTGTAAATAAATGGGTAAAGGAGGTCCACTTTAACCTCTCTTTGTGTTTAGCTTTCCCTTGGCACAGTGTGTGTAAGTGATTGTCTGGGGAGCTCTACCTGCAGATGCTGCTGTGCTCATTTAGACACAGGCACACAATGTCAGGGGACAGTGTTAAACTTAGCAACTCTCATGAGGCTTTGATCCAATATACAACACTAGGGCTTGATTCACATTTTTGGCATCTAGTTGCTGTGAATTAACGCACGTTGCATCAAACATTACCATGTTGTGTTCAGGCAGCCCATTCATTTTGGAGAAGTCATTAGATAATATGCAGTAGATGCTGCATTAAAATGAATGTAAAGCTCAACAATGAACTTCTCTTACTTGCTATTATTTGGTGTGTTAGCTATGCCATTGGGAGCGATTTGTTATATCTGTTCAATATTTGCAAAAAAGTGCAACAGGAATTCAGAGCTGTCCTGTGCACACTTCCTGTGTCATCTTAAGGAGTCATATTAATCCTCCTAGTTCTTGGGACTACAGAATGATTGGTGTTTGTGTTGTTGGGAGAGTTTGAGTAGTTTAGCAAAAGACAACTGGGCAGTGTTGTATCCTGTAGTCTGTGAGTAGTTCTTGATAGCTTTATTAACAACTTCAGGAATCCCTAATGCACATGCAGACTACTGCGTATGTCATAACAGAAACTAACTAGAGCTAATTTGTCAGAAGATAGAAAGTATAAGGGCCCTTTCGCACCAGATGCAGTGCGTTCTGGCCCGATTCTGGCCAGAACGCACTGCCTCACATTGCGGCCGGCCCACTTTTGTGGAGCAGGAGGGGGCGTGGCGATCCATTGAAGTGAATGGCACCGTAGCCACTCCCTCCAGCCGCACGGGATTGCAAGGCACATTATTCCTGCTCTCAAGTAATGCAAGCACTATTTTGATCGCACCAGGACATATGTGCCTTGCGATCCCGTGCGGCCGATTAGTAGCGTTCTTGCGCTTTGGAGAATGTTCAGTAGACATGTGCGATTCGTTGTGTTCCAAATCGAAATTTGGACGAAATTTCTTACTGAATAAGCTGAAGCTATGTTTACTTCAATCGTCCAATTATGTACAAGCAAATATCCCATTTTTAAAATCCCCTTGCAGAGGACTGGTTATTAAAAGTGAACATAGCTTCACCTTATTCACTAAGTTAAGACAACATTTTCTGCTCCTTTAGTAAATTAACCTCAGTCGCAGTGTCTGTCTACTGGTGTAATAACACACCATCTGCGGTAAATAAAGATTTTTCCAGGAGTTCAGGGTTTGCTATAAATACATTTAACTGTGCATTTACATGGTGACTGAACACTTTTGTGAATTCTGATATATTTTTTATACAAGAGCTATAATATTTTCTAGATAAACATTTAAGAGGACATAGAATTTGCCAGGCCTATACAGTGTGGCAAATAATGATTTGATCCCCTGCAGATTTTGTACGTTAGCCCACTTACAAAGAAATGAAAGGTCTATAATTTTTATCATAGGTGTATTGTAAATGATAGAGACAGAAAATCAACCAAAAATCCAGAAAACACACGATACAAATGTTATAAATGGAGTTGCAGTTCAGTGAGTAAAATACAGGTGAAACTCGAATAATTAGAATATCGTGCAAAGTTCATTTATTTCACTAATGCAACTTAAAAGGTGAAACTAATATATGAGAGAGACTCATTACATGCAAAGCAAGATAATTCAAGCCGTGATTTGTCATAATTGTGATGATTATGGCTTACAGCTCATGAAAACCCCAAGAACCCCAAATCCACAACCTCAAAAAAGTAGATTATTACATGCAATCAATAAAACAAGGATTGTACATAGAACAATATCGGACCTCTGAAAAGTAGAAGCATGCATATGTACTCAGTACTTGGTTTGGGCCCCTTTTGCAGCAATTACTGCAATTACTTTTGCACGATATTCTAATTATTCGAGTTTCACCTGTAAGTATTTGATCCCCAAGCAAAACATGACTTAGTGCTTGGTGGAGAAACCCTTGTTGGCAAGCACAGAGGTAAGACGTTTCTTGTAGTTGGTTACCAGGTTTGCACACATCTCAGGAGGGATTGTGATCTACTCTTCTTTACAGATCTTCTCTAAATCCTTAAGGTTTCTTGGCTGTCGCTTTCAGCTCCCTCCATAACTTTTCTATAGGATTAGGGTCTAGGATTAGACTGGCTAGGCCACATGACCTTAATGTGCTTCTTGAGTCACTGCTTTGTTGCAGCATGCAGCTTTTTTTGCAAATCGCACTGGACTGGATCGCAGGCATTATTTTGCCACGCGTTCGGGTGCCGGCAATCGCAATGCGGGCAGGCATGGCAGTGGTGCCATTGACTTCAATGCACCCCCATGACCCCTCCCGCCCCAAAACAAAGTGCCGGCTGGGTTGAGTTCCAGAGGCCGAACGTTCTGGAAAGCACTCTTTATGGTCTGACTGGGCCCTTAGATCTGATAGTCTATCCTGGTGTAAATAAAGTGCAGTTCACAAATACTCAGAGCCTCAGCCAAGCATGTAACAGCACTCCTCATCTTTATTGCCATAGCCATCCATTAGGTTAGGGTTGCCACCTTTTCTTCAAGCCTAACCCAAATGCTATGGCACCTCGAGGCAACTTTTTTGTAAAGTATACACTGCACATATATTTTGTGATTAAATAACATTGGAGTTAATCACAATGTATCACAAATCATATGGAGTTAATCACCACTTGCCAGTGCGCCACAGGTCCCCAGATATGCATTCTGTACATAAATGATGCCCCCATAAGACGCCAGTGCGCCACAGGTCCCCATATATGCATTCTGTACATAAACAATGCCCCCATAAGACGCCAGTGTGCCAGGTCCCCAGATATGCATTCCGTACATAAACGATGCCCCCATAAGACGCTAGTGTGCCACAGGTCCCCAGATATGCATTCCGTACATAAACGATACCCCCATAAGACGCCAGTGTGCCACAGGTCCCCAGATATGCATTCTGTACATAAACGATGCCCCCATAAGACGCCAGTGTGCCACAGGTCCCCAGATGTGCATTCCGTACATAAACGATGCCCCCATAAGACGCCAGTGTGCCAGGTCCCCAGATATGCATTCCGTACATAAACAATGCCCCAATATGACGCCAGCGTGCCACAGGTCCCCAGATATACATTCTGTACATAAACAATGCCCCAATATGACGCCAGTGTGCCACAGGTCCCCAGATATACATTCCGTACATAAACAATGCCTCATAAGACGCCAGTGTGCCACAGGTCCCCAGATGTGCATTCCGTACATAAACGATGCCCCAATACGACGCCAGTGTGCCACAGGTCCCCAGATATACATTCCGTACATAAACAATGCCCCATAAGACGCCAGTGTGCCAGGTCCCCAGATATGCATTCTGTACATAAACGATGCCCCCATAAGACGCCTGTGTGCCACAGGTCCCCAGATATGCATTCTGTACATAAACGATGCCCCCATAAGACGCCAGTGTGCCACAGGTCCCCACATATGCATTCTGTACATAAACGATGCCCCCACAAGATGCCAGTGTGCCACAGGTCCCCAGATATACATTCTGTACATAAACAATGCCCCCATAAGATGCCAGTGTGCCACAGGTTCCCAGATATGTACTTTACAAAGCTGTATCCATATACCTTGCCGCCCTCCTTTCTGTATATCCCAAAAGTGGATGGCGCCTCTCACAACAGAACTCCAATACAGATGTCACCAGCACTAAGATTTCATGTTAGTGCAAAATCCATTTAATTGACAGTTGTCATTGAAACGAGAAGCACTTTCGGGGCCGCACAGGGTCCCCTTCTTCAGGCTCAGAAATGACATTGCATAAAAGTACCACAACCTTTATATACACATTCTAGTATGCCTGTATAAAGGTTGTGGTACGTATATGCAATGCCATTTCTGAGCCTGCACGGCCCCGAAAGTGCTTGTCATTTCAATGACAACTGTCAATAAAATGGATTTGCACTAACATGGTATCTTAGTGCTGGTGAAATCTGTATTGGCCGATATGTACTATTACACATAAAAGATATCACAGGTTACCTGTAGCCTTTTTTATGGAGACATGTTTTATGTGCAATACTACCCCCCATCCCCCCCCCCCCCCCTCCTTTGTTTGTATCTTATTGTTTCT
>NW_017307167.1:196514-203727 GCF_000935625.1 Nanorana parkeri | reverse complement strand
TTGTCGATACCACCCCCCCCCCCCCCCCCCCCCCTTTTCAATTGATATTGAATTTAATAAATACCTGTTAGTCAGTGAGAACTAGGGCGGTCGCAGACGAAAGCGCGTGGTGGAGCCGGCTGCTGGAGGATGATTTCTCCCTATCTCCCTGATGTTACTTCCTCTCACCCAGTCCCAGCCGCGGAGGAGAAAAACGGAGGGAGCGAGAGTGGAGGGACTGGAGTGACAGCGCCGAGAGTTATGCACGGCTGCGGCTTTCTAGCCACAAGTCCGGTGAGAATAATATACCCAGGTGTGAGGTGGGCTTACACCCGGGCACAGGATTCCAAACCCGGACTGTCCAGGTGAATCCCGGATGGGTGGCAACCCTACTTCAGGTCCAGGATACAAAGTTTCTAGCACAACAGCCCCCCCAAAAAGAGAGTTTCTTGGCATAGAAAAGGCCAAATAAAATAAACAAAGCTTTACTCACTTCAGGTCCAGGATGCCCAAGACTTAGTAACACACTGGACTCAGGACTTAGTAACACACTGGACTCAGGACTTATTAACGCACTGGACTCAGGACTTATTAACGCACTGGACTCAGGACTTATTAACGCACTGGACTCAGGACTTATTAACGCACTGGACTCAGGACTTATTAACGCACTGAGTCCAGAAGAGAGTGCTCATGCGCAGTGTGCGAACTGAATGTCGGGGACGCGCAATGGCGCGGAGGCACGCAGGCAGCTGACTTCTGTATGCCCTCTTTCTACCGGGAGTAACAATGTGGCTTCCGGCACGCTGCTGTAGTGGGCGTGCTTTTAAGGAGCCGTCATGTGATTGGCCACGTATTGGCCTGAGGATAGCCTACCGCTGCCAGTGTTACAGCTGGGTGAATTGGTCCCTAATGGATGGGTGCTGGAAGTGGTTGCCGTGGTGACCATAGGTGAGTTTCCCGGTGTTCTCCCGGTAATCCCCCGATTCGGGAGACATTAGCAGATGCTATAGTGTAGTGGGCCGCCTGAACGGATTGTGTATAGGAGGGAGGCATGTTTCAGCCAGGCTGATGTCACTCCTTGATTGTCACTTATTGAAGGACACTGCAGCAGTCAGGGCCACTCATTGGCTTGGCGGGGAGAACTGCAGTCGGCGCTTTATTGTGCTGTGACAAAGGCACGACTAATGACAGACAAAGCATTATACCTATGTTATCATTATCAATTCGTTTTCTGTTCCTGCAGATCGATCGCTGCATTATATTCCACATGTGACAACTGTACTCATCAAAAAGACTCACTTCAGGTCCAGGATGCCCAAGACTTAGTAACACACTGGACTCAGTAACACACTGGACTCAGGACTTATTAACGCACTGGACTCAGGACTTTTTAAAGCACTGGACTCAGGACTTATTAATGCACTGGACTCAGGACTTATTAACGCACTGGACTCAGGACTTATTAACGCACTGGACTCAGGACTTATTAACGCACTGGACTCAGGACTTATTAATGCACTGGACTCAGAACTTATTAATGCACTGGACTCAGAACTTACTTAACGCACTGGTCTCAGGACTTATTAACGCACTGGTCTCAGGACTTATTAACGCAATGGACTCAGGACTTATTAACGCACTGGACTCAGGACTTATTAACACACTGGACTAAGGACTTATTAACGCACTGGACTCAGGACTTAGTAACACACTGCACTCAGGACTTATTAACGCACTGGACTCAGGACTTATTAACACACTGGACTAAGGACTTATTAACGCACTGGACTCAGGACTTAGTAACACACTGCACTCAGGACTTATTAACGCACTGGACTCAGGACTTATTAACACACTGGACTCAGGACTTAGTAACACACTGGACTCAGGACTTAGTAACACACTGGACTCAGGACTTATTAACGCACTGGACTCGGGACTTATTAACGCACTGGATTCAGTACTTAATAATGCACTGGTCTCAGGACTTATTAATGCACTGGACTCAAGACTTAGTTATCGCACTAGACTCAAGACACCTGAGGCCCCGCAGAGACCACCTGAGAGTGACCCTGCAAAGCACACCATACATCATGCATAGCCCATCTGAGACTCTCTATGGTGGGCTCTGTAGGGTCTCAGGTGGGCTGGCCATGCAGCTCCTCTTACCTGCTTACGCTGCTGGGCCCAGGCTTCCTCCAGACACACCGGACCGGCACTGCTGTGCCCTGGCCTCCTCTGCCGCCGAATCGGCGCTGCTGGGCTCTGGCCTCCTCTGCCGCTTGGGCCTGGCCTCCTCCACCACTGGAACTATTGGCGGTAGGGCCGCCACAGGGCCCGGGTACCCCAGGCTGCTCAAGCCCCTACATGGGTATTGACAGTAACCCCCTGATGGCGGCCCTGGCAGCAGACATGCAACATGTAGTTGCATTGCTTAGGTGCGAATGGGGGCTAAAAGTACTTTCTGATTCTGTATTAGTTTACTTTTTTCATCTAATAAAAGCGTCCCTTTCATTCAAACATGGGCACCATGGCAGTTTAATTTACTTGCAACATTTTTTGGATTTACATACCACCAGCATGGAATTAAGTTAAATGACAGTTTATATAATGTTATTATTATACATAATAGAAATACTACTAACTGACCAACATGTGAAGTGTGGCAGAAGAGAGTGCTCATGCGCAGTGTGCGAACTGAATGTCGGGGACGCGCAATGGCGCGGAGGCACGCAGGCAGCTGACTTCTGTATGCCCTCTTTCTACCGGGAGTAACAATGTGGCTTCCGGCACGCTGCTGTAGTGGGCGTGCTTTTAAGGAGCCGTCATGTGATTGGCCACGTATTGGCCTGAGGATAGCCTACCGCTGCCAGTGTTACAGCTGGGTGAATTTGGTCCCTAATGGATGGGTGCTGAAAGTGGTTGCCGTGGTGACCATAGGTGAGTTTCCCGGTGTTCTCCCGGTAATCCCCCGATTCGGGAGACATTAGCAGATGCTATAGTGTAGTGGGCCGCCTGAACGGATTGTGTATAGGAGGGAGGCATGTTTCAGCCAGGCTGATGTCACTCCTTGATTGTCACTTATTGAAGGACACTGCAGCAGTCAGGGCCACTCATTGGCTTGGCGGGGAGAACTGCAGTCGGCGCTTTATTGTGCTGTGACAAAGGCACGACTAATGACAGACAAAGCATTATACCTATGTTATCATTATCAATTCGTTTTCTGTTCCTGCAGATCGATCGCTGCATTATATTCCACATGTGACAACTGCACTCATCAAAAAGAGGTTTCCCCATTCATCACCTATAGGGAACATCATATGCATTATATAGGTTGAAGCACTGGTGAAAGAGGCTCATCTGCACTGTCAGTGTATTGTCATCGGTGCTGGTGGTATATGGTCAGTAGTTCTGATGAAAGAGGCTCATCTGCACTGTCAGTGTATTGTCATCGATGCTGGTGGTATATGGTCAGTAGTTCTGATGAAAGAGGCTCATCTGCACTGTCAGTGTATTGTCATCGGTGCTGGTGGTATATGGTCAGTAGTTCTGGTGAAAGAGGCTCATCTGCACTGTCAGTGTATTGTCATCGGTGCTGGTGGTATATGGTCAGTAGTTCTGATGAAAGAGGCTCATCTGCACTGTCAGTGTATTGTCATCGGTGCTTGTGGTATATGGTCAGTAGTTCTGGTGAAAGAGGCTCATCGGCACTGTCAGTGTATTGTCATTGGTGGTATATGGTCAGTAGTTCTGATGAAAGAGGCTCATCTGCACTGTCAGTGTATTGTCATCGGTGCTGGTGGTATATGGTCAGTAGTTCTGATGAAAGAGGCTCATCTGCACTGTCAGTGTATTGTCATCGATGCTGGTGGTATATGGTCAGTAGTTCTGATGAAAGAGGCTCATCTGCACTGTCAGTGTATTGTCATCGGTGCTGGTGGTATATGGTCAGTAGTTCTGGTGAAAGAGGCTCATCAGCACTGTCAGTGTATACAGTTGTTGTCAGGTACCTGCCCGGGGAAGATGCCGAGTCCCTCTGCAGGGACGCAGACATAGAGGGCGTCCACCGGCACGTCCCGGCCGCGCAGGCGCAAATGGAAGACGGCCCAGCGGGTCACGTCCCGCGCGGCGTGACGTCATCGCGGCAATACGGCGCGGTGACGTCATCACGCCGGCGCATGCGCAGTAGCACGTCCTCGGGCTATATAAGACGCCGCAGGACGCCCATTCAGTGCTGGGTGATCTTCAGCCAGCACTGGAGGGTTCTGTGGTTGTTTTGCCTGTTCCCTTGTGCCTTGCCTTGCCTTGCCTTGCTCCTGCTCTTCCCCATTGTGATTCCTGTCTCCAGTGCCTTCCTAAATATTGACCCGGCTTGTCCATTGACCCTTCTCTGGTTAACCCCTTGTACTCTGCTGCCCGCAGGTTATTGACCCGGCTTGTCTCTCACTCTCCCTTTTGCTGTATCCTTCTAGCACGACGGCCATTCTGCTAGGTCATCAAGTAGACCTTGTGGCCTCAAGATCCGCATCCGGCACTCGTGCATCCCCTGCCTGAACCTACTGTTCTCAACCCCAGTGGTCATCAGACGGGGTTGCAAGGGAGGTCCTCCTCGTCACTTCGGGCTCACACCACGATCCTAACAGTTGTGCTCAAACATTTGCATATCCTTGGAGAATTGGTAATATATGTACCATTTGTAAAGAAAACATGAGTGAGCAGGTAAAACATTTCTTTTATTTCTTATGGGATTCATATTGAACTGTAGGTCATAACAGAATGGCACAATCATAAAACAAAACATGGCAACAAATTAAAAAAAAAATGAAATGAGCCCTGTTCAGAAGTCTGCACCCCCTTAGTTCTTAATACTGTGTATTGCCCCCCTTTAGCATCAATGACAGCGTACATTCTTTTGTAATAGTGGTCTATGAGGCTCGAATTCTTGCAGGTGCTTTAGCTGACCATTCGTCTTGGCAAAATGCCTCTAGGTCATGCAAGGTCTTTGGTCGTCTTGCATGAACCACACATTTGAGTGGCTCGGTGATATTAAGGTCGGAACTGTAATGGCCACTACGAAACCGTCACCTTTTTCTGCTGTAACCACTGGAGGGTCAACTTGGTCTTGTGCTTAGGATCATTGTTGCGCTGGAAAGTCCAAGCGTGTCCCATGCGCAGCTATTGTGCAGAAGAATGCAAATGGTCTGCCAGTATTTTCTGATAACATGCTGCATTCATCTTGCCATCAAATTTCACAAGATTCCCCGTGCCTTTTAGCCCTCGTTCACACCTAGGCGTATTGCATATGCGCGTCTGTCGCACGTTTTTTTTACTGCGATTCGCGGTAAAAAAAGTTGCGCGTTTCCGAAGGCTACTTGGCTGTATCCCAATAGAAACGCGCAAACAAAACGGCCCAAAGTAGTACCTGGACCTTTTCAGGCGTGGGCCGTTTTGTAGCGCGTTAGGGACGGGCGGAAATATGCCAAGGTGGGAACAAGACCATTGACTACAATGCAATTTATATTTTTGACTGTTTTGTAGAGCGTTCGTCAAGCGTAGAATGCGCTACAAAACGGTCAGGTGTGAACGAGGGCTTAGAGCTAACATGCTGCATTCATCTTGCCATCAAATTTCACAAGATTCCCCATGCCTTTAGAGCTAACATGCTGCATTCATCTTGCTATCAAATTTCACAAGATTCCCCGTGCCTTTAGAGCTAACATGCTGCATTCATCTTGCAATCAATTTTCACAAGATCTCCTGTGCCTTTAGAGCTCACCCCCCCCCCCAAAAAAAAAATCAGTGAGCCACCGCCATGCTTCACAGTGGGGATGGTATTCTTGTCGCTATAGGCCTTGTTGACCTCTCTCCAAACATAGCGCTTATGGTTGTGACCAAAAAGCTCTATTTTGGTCTCGTCACTCCAAATGACAGTGCCAGAAGCTGTGAGGCGTTGTTAGACATATTGTAAGGCTTTTTTTGTGGCATTGGTGCAGTAAAGGCTTCTTTCTGGCAACTCGGCCATGCAGCTCATTTTTGTTCAAGTATTGTCGTATTGTGCTCTTTGAAACAACAACACCATCTTTTTCCAGAGCAGCCTGTATTTCTCCTGAGATTACCTTTTTATATCCTGTACAATTCTTCTGGCAGTTGTGGCTGCAATCTTTCTTGGTCTACCTGACCTTGACTTGGTGTCAATAGATCCCTGAATTTTCCACTTCTTAATACGTGATTAAACAGTTCTGACTGGCATTTTTATATACCTTTCCATCTTTATAAAGTTCCATTACCTTGTTACGCAGGTCTTTTGACAGTTCTTTTCTGCTCCCCATGGCTCAGTTTCTAGCCTGCTCAGTGCATCCATGTGAGAGCGAACAAACTCATTGACTATATATACACAGACACTAATTGCAATTTAAAAAGCCACAAATGTTGGAAATTACCTTTTTAATTGCCATTTTAACGTGTGTGTGTGTGTGTGTGTGTGTGTCACCTTGTGTGTCTAACGAGGCCAAACATTCCAGGGTATGTACACTTTTCATCAGGGCCATTTGGGTGATTTTCTGTTATCATTATGATTTAAAAAGGAGTCAAACAACTATGTGATAATAGATGGCTTCACATGATCACTGTCTCTAAATAAAAGACAGTTTTTTTTTTGGCAGGGTCAGTCATATTTTCAATATCAATGCCAAAATTGAAAAGAGAACTACGGGGTAAGTGTTTTTCCTCATAGTTCTCCCTATGTCACGGGAGGACATAAACTAACCTCCTCCCCGACCCAAAGCTCAGTATATAGCGGGCTATTTCTCACGATATACTGAGGCTGCCGCAGCCGGGACGGGTCCAGACAAAACAGTTGAGATCCACCCAGCTGTGACAGCTGGCTCTGCCTAGCTAGAGGCAGAGCCCGCTGTGCCCGTCTCCTCCCCCGTCCGTTCTTCTACTCAACGCTGAAGGATCGGAGAGGGGAGGGGGGAATGCCTACGGGGAGCCGTGACTGACAGTAACTGCTCACTGCAGGGAGACTATCGGGAAGTGAGCGGATCGGCTGGATGTTTCTGCTCACTTCCCGATCAATAGAGCCGACCTGTGACAGCTTCTTTGTCACAAGTCGGCTCTAACTATGAGGATGAGTGCAAATCATGGATTTCCTTTGGATCTCCTTTAACGATTACAGAATAAGAACAGGTACTAAGAATGACACTTAGCATAGAGAATTAGAGAAGTGGTA
>NW_017307167.1:192725-196469 GCF_000935625.1 Nanorana parkeri | reverse complement strand
GAATAGGAAAGTGGCACTGTGCAGGGTCCATATATACAGAATACAAATAGATGCTGAAAATTATACTCGGCTCAGAGACTAAGAGAAGTGGTATGGTGCAGGGTACAGGGTGCTTACCTGTTGCCTACTGCGTGCAGACCTCTAATCAGTGCTGGCACATACAAAGAGGAGATTTGTTATGTGCTTCCCATGCGGTTCTTTGCACAGATAAACTGTTTTGCTATGAAATTAAATCTTGATTTACATGGGGGTAAATTCCTCTAGTGAAAACAGAAGGTCCAATATGTTTCAATACTACATAAGAGTTTTTTGTGATGGTAATTACCAAACAATATTTGTAACTAATCATTCTTTATTTTTCCTTTCAGAATGGATTCCTGTCTTCTGCAGTAGCGTCAGTACACAGAATATTACAAGATGGTAAATCTCTGTTCATAAAATGTGCCAGTAATGTGCAATACTTGATTGGTCACTTACCTGTGTTGTGCTATTTTCCCGCTAGATCCGAATAGCAGCTTTAAATGCCACTTCTGCTGTGGAAGAAGAACACGAAGAAACTTTCAAAAGTCACAAAACACAGACAAAGGAAGCTCAGGTGATGAAAGTACAAGTGCAGTGAATGGTCCATAGTGCAATCAACACATCATATAACTCTATCCCTTTCATCAATTATCTTTGTAGGAAGCTGAGGCATTTGCACTTTATCACAAAGCCTTGGACCTGCAGAAGCTTGACCGTTATGATGAATCTTCACAGGCCTATCACCAGCTGCTTGACACCCGTCTTTTACAGGAAGTGAGTATATTTTGCTCTTGGTGCTATACCATTTAATGTTAGAGTTCACATGGATCAACAGGGCATGCCGCTGTCTTCATTTACTGTGCATGCGATCACTCCAGACTCCAATGAGGGCACAGGGTGACAAAAGGGAGAGAAGCAGACACGCAGGAAAGAATTTAATGTTGCTAAGGAGATTGTGTGGAAGGTTGCCACACTGGTAAGGGTAGCTATGAGAAACGGGTAGCATGAACCATGAGGATGTTATGCTGTTGTGTGTGTAGGAACCCTTTAGTATTGCTGACAGAAAAACAGGAGGTGCCCTTCTGCGAAGGAGAGCAAGGCGGGAGGAGGAGGTGCAGCACTGTTGAAGAGGAAGATTGAGTATGCTCATCGAGGGTGTAAAGCTAACGGTGTATGAGAAGCCTCCTGAGCTTGACAGGAAACTGGGAGTGCTCTTCTTTTGTTATATTATATAGTGTCTCATTATACATGGCTGTAAAATGTTTTGGGTATGACCATGCTGCTCTTGTCTGAAGTGCGAAAATGCTCCAAAGGGGTACTGCAGTCTGTGCTAAATAAAAAATATGTGTTGTGCAGTTTCTTACTTTGGTGTTAAGCTGACCATACAATGGTAGATTTTTGTATGAACGCTGATATGAAAAAGTCAGAACATTCAAAAATGCCAAATTTTGTTCAATTTTAACTTTCGATCTATTCATACGCTGTTAGAATTTCATTTGTTTTGAGACACATTTTTCATCACTACGCTCGAAAAAATGTTCAATTTGTCCCTATTAACAATTAGTAAGTTGAACGAACTTTCAGAAAATGATTTTGTTTCCAATGAAACTCTACTGGTGTGTGGCCAGCTTTATACAGTATCCCCTTCCTACATAGAAACTTTCTAGACAAATGAAGCTTGCGGAAGGAAGTGAGGTATGGTCATACTGGATCCATTGGGTCTAAACATAAGGACATTTTTTATTGGTATCTGTGAGCATGCTAGTAGGTTTCTCATTAAAAAGAATGGATCAGTATGCTGTTTAACTTCCAGGAATTGTATACATTTTCTACCAAGCCCTGTCAATGGTTTGCTTAGCTGCCAATAACATGAAAAGTGTTCAATTTGAATTGATGTTTAAGGGAGGTTGTAGATGTTTGTATTGTTTTCTATAAATATATTACATATAACTTTGTTCTGTATTTTCAGGCTGTCCCGGTGACCGATGAAAAGGAAGGTCTGAAACATCCTGGTTTGATGCTTAAGTATTCAACATATAAGAATCTGGCACAACTTGCAACGAAAAGGGAAGATTTGGAAACTGCAATGGAATATAACCTAGAGGTGCAAAAGACATAATTTTAGAATATGTATATGTATAAAACAGTTTAGGCTCTGTGTACTAAGAGGAGGGTTAGTTTACTCCTTTATTTCCCTCCTTCCTTTACCTCCCTGAAATGTTTCCTTCACAAGTATAAATAACTCTTATGATCCCTTCCAGCTGCTAGAGCGGTCTCCGCAGCTTCTTCTCTCCCTAGCTCTGGCAGTCTACAGACCGCTGACATCATTGCATCTAATGCAGGTTCCATAGACCTGCATTAACGAGGGACATTCCACCAGCCCTAGCGGGGGGGAAGGAGGTGAGCAGTGCAAGGGTAGTTTTTTGGATTGCTTGGAGATGTGCTTCAAAGTTGACAGTATTAGAATAGTAGTAGTAATGTAAAATACCACTGCTTTCAGAGCAGGCTAAGTAAAGCACACTGGGGGGAGTTGACCAAAACGGTTAAGACTGAATCTGGTGCAGTAGCCCGTGGCAACCAATCAGCTTCCCTCTTCAGTTTGTTCAGTTAAGCTTTGAAAATTAAAGAGAGAAACTGGTTGTGATGGGCAACTGCTGCAGATTCGGCATGCACCAGATTTGTTAAATTCCCTCAATTATGTCCCTTTGTGAATTGAGCCTTTAGAGCAGGGGTGGGCAAACTCTGACCCTCCAAATGTTGTGGAACTACAAATCCCGTGAGCAAGGTTCTCACAGGCATGACTCCCGGAGACATATGCATGATGGGATTTGTAGTTTTACCATAGCTGTGGGGCTGGACTTTGCCCAACCCTGTTTTAGTGATAACTCTGTTTTAAAACCACACATTGTGAACTAATTACATTCACAGAAATTATCTGTGCTTCTTCTAACATGCCAAACTGGCGTTTTATGGGCAACATGCAACCCTCTAACTCCTTCTCTGCCGTCTCCAGAGGTTTTAGAGTGTACAAATATACCCCCAGCTCTTCTGCATTTGATAAGTTACCATTTCTTACATAATTGTGCTGCTAAATAATTGAGTAAATGTTTTATGGCCTCTCACTAGGATTAAATATTGTAGGTTGCAGTCAATAGTAGACATAATGCAGCCCATTTGAAGATTTGGCCTTCTCAATTCTGCTCACTGTTTTATGTGAGTTGGAAATGCCCGTTCCAGAGGTAATGTGCTGAAAGTAATGCCACTGATGACATCCGTTTCAAAAAATGCTGTATGTTAATAAAGCTAATCAATATTTTCTGAGCCACTGACAGGAGGAAGTGAAAAAATGTCTGTTTTCAAAAACAAAATAATAAAGGGCTTATTCCTTTTGAGGTGATAGCTTATTTACTTTTAGATAAAGGGGTTCATTTATAAAAGTTCTGTCAGTTCGCACAGCACTAATGCCCCTAGAGGGCACCGATGGGTATCTACAGTGAGCTTTATGCCAGGCGCAAACACACAACCATGTGTGGTTGTCTCATTCACTCCTTCACATCTTGAATCTCTTGGGGACTCGAGCACTGAGATCTCTATATTTCCTGACCCACCTTGATGTTCTGAGTGTTTCAACCTACCTTAAAGTAGTATTAAAGGCTGGGAGTTTTTTGCCTTAATGCATTCTGTGCATTATGCGAAAAAAACACCCATAAATCTCCTAATCCC
>NW_017307167.1:179681-191936 GCF_000935625.1 Nanorana parkeri | reverse complement strand
CCCCACACACGCACACACACACTTACCGGCAGTCACTTGTCTCCTCTGCCACGACCAGGAAGATACTCGGGCTTCCCCAAACTTTCTGGATGCGGAGAAGTGTACTGAGGGTAGAGTCGCCATAGGCTCCTTTTGCCGTCAGTCAAGCTGTGACTGCATGGTGGGGGCGTGGCCGGCTGCACGCTGTGTGTGTCTCAATGGACTCTCACATCTAGGAGCGGGCACAGCCGTGACCGTCCGGGTGCATCCATAGCAATCAGCTAGCTTATGAAGGCAGCTATACGGGGATGGGGGGAGGAGCCTAACAGTCTGGATACGAGGACATTAAAAACACTAAACAATAAAGAAACATATTTTTATAGTAAGTCTGGCCACCATTAATTAAAAGATAAAAAAAAACCTGAAGGTTTATTGTCGCTTTAAGGAGGTCCAAGTTTTCCTATGGCAGTGTAATAATATAATGTAAATTACAACAATAATGGTGGATTCCCCACCCCTTCTTGTAAGGGTCATGATAATTGTGCAGCACTGGGAGTGTAATTAGAGATCTGACTGTCGAGGTCTCCTAGGGACATAAGAAATCAATATGTTATTTACCTCCCCAATATTTAGTTTTTAGTAGGCTGCTGTATAACGTTTTTGACCATGGTCCTAGAGGTATGTTTTATACTAGGTTATCTAGTCTGCCCCAATATGTAAACTGAATGACAGCAATTTTCATGTGTTTTTATCATTTTTCTCTGTGTGTGCATTCATTGAGGCTGATTTCCTAAAGAAGGTGAGAATCTTCACTGACAAAAATGTGTGAATATTTACTTAATTTATCCAATAACACGAAACGCAAATTCCCGATCACCTTGAACACCCAATCATGTGCAGAAGCTTTTTGAATACTAAGAGGGTTATTCACAAAGGAGCCGAAGCATTAAGCGGAAGCATGCTGTATCTGCAAAAGTGTGAACAGGGGGCCTCACACAATTTTATTCAATAAGGATTCTCAACTTCTTTATTATATCAGCCTTATTATGTTACTCTGTCAACCAAATCATTCCTTAGTCTGGCTAAGAAGAAGATCCACAATATTGGTCAACCTCTTGGGTGGTAATGTTTTACATTTTTGCCCAGATCGGTCTTCTGTGTGACTCTCAGTGAGTGATCAGAATTATGGATTTAAATTAAGCAGTTCAATTTTTGTCTGACTTTTTTTTTTCTTTTCTTCTCTTTTGTCTTTATTTATTTATTTTTGCAGGCTGTTATGCTGGACTCTACTGACGTTAACTTATGGTACAAGATTGGTCAACTAGCACTTCGCCTTGTACGCATTCCACTGGCCCGACATGCATTTGAAGAAGGACTCCAGTGTAATCCTGATCACTGGCCATGTCTGGATAACCTGGTCTTGGTCCTGTATACAATCAGTGATTATAGTAGTAAGTATTGCCCAGACCAATAAATGGACGAAGACTTAGTTTGCAGACATACAAAGGTCAGTACAATGTTAACAACACATGGCAGGAAAGGGGAATAAGTGGTTGTGTGCAGGAAAGGGGAATAAGTCTCTCTCTCTTTCTCTCTCTTTCTCTCTCTCGTTAGACAATACAGCCATTAAAGTAATCAGTCCTCTCAAAAGTCAGCCCTAGGGTATAGTGATGGCTCTACTTCCAGGCATCAGTAAAGGTGTCCATTGTAAATAATAGCCAGCGAACCAGAAGGTGGCATACACCTCATTACACTTAACAGTTTGTAACCCTGCAGTTTTTCTTTTAAGAAGAACTCCAGGAAAAATGTTATTAATCCTCACAGTTTGGCTACCTGCACCCTGCAAGGGTTAACTGCTCATTTTTGGTGAGGTTAACCAAAAAAAGTTATAATCACCCGATGGTCTGAGCTGTTTTGCTCTTAGACCGGTCCCTAGAAACTCTCCTCTGCTGCAGCGGTCTAAGGTCCTGTAAATCATCACTTTCTATACACTGTGTATAGATGTGAGGATGCCGAGGAAACTTTCATGCTGCAGCACAGGAGGGGACAGGCAAGAGGGAGTGCTGTGACAGCTGGTTGGCTAGGAGCTTTGGGTGATATATATTTGTTATTTTAGCACTTAGACAAAAAAAAAAAAGAAGAGCATTTAACCCTTGCAGTGTGGGGTAGCCTCACTGCAAGGGTTAAGAAAACCTTTTCCTGGAGTTCTTAAAGCCTTTGCTCATTATTACACAATAGTTACAACATTGTTTCCTTTTACACATATTACTGGTGAGTGCTGTTCTCTATTACACAGAAGGGAATATAGCAACAGCCTAAGAACATTTGATCAGAAGAGAAAGCACCCTAAGAACATTCGATTTTGCCCTATTCTCATAACAGCTGGTTAATTTGCACAGAGCGAGTGTTCATGCAGTTTCACTGGACAAATAGCTCTGCAAATTGTTTTTATGGATAGATGTATTGATTTGCATGAAAACCCAGCAATGGTGTGTTTTTGTCTTGTGCACAGATTGTCTGTACTTCATCTGTAAGGCTCTGGAGAGAGACTGTCGCTACAGCCAAGGCCTGGTACTTAAGGAGAAGATTTTTGAGGAGCAGCCAGGTCTTAGGAAAGATTCTTTCCGTATGTTTATGAAATGGTGAGCATAATTAATTTATCTGTAAAATATGGTACTGGCACTTCCTGATTCTTTGTTACTATTGACAACCTACGCAGTGGACCTGAATAGGACTAACCGTTTTATCTATGAACTCCCTTTTATGTTGTATCCATTTAAATGTTTGGGGTTTGTTTTGGTGGTTTTAACAGCTTTAATATATAAAGATGAATATTGCTTAAGGGATTTTTTTCAAAATGTGTTTCTCTAGTGTGCTTAGATACTTGCCTTAAATATAGAGATGGTTTATTGTATGAAGGTGATGTTTGTTGTTGGTGTAAAGGTACCCATAGGTATGAGAAAGGGGGCAGATGTTTAGGCAGATTTTATCCTGTATGCCTCAGGAACCCCCAGACCTGGGATGCTCAGTTATACACTTTACATCTCCTCTCTAAAGTTGAGCTCTGGTCTTTGTGATATTGGTCTGTGGTAGAGATGTCCCAATGCCACTTTTTCAGGACCAAGTACAAGTACTTGCCGATACCAATTACCAATACTTTTTCTTAAAGGGACATGTCACATTTTTGCTAAAACAACTCAGCCTGATGATTTTAGGGCAGTTTCACACCAGAGCACAATACAGATGTCCCCCAGAGCACAATACAGATGTGATGGGTTGGCAGGGAGGGGGTGTGTGGTGGGTTGGTTTTAGGGGTGGTGGGGTGGCAGGGAGAGGGTGGTAGTGATTAGTGTGGTGCAGATACAATAACACAGGGCAGATAGGGGGAGTCCAGGCTGCTCTGGGTGTAAAATGAAGGGAGGACATGTAACAGAGGGCTGCACACACTCGGGGTCATTACCTTGTAACATGGCTTGGTGCAGAGCTGTCAGTTCATCCATTGGGCATCACTCCCCATGAGGCACGCTGTCTCCTCACTGACATGGCCATGCTGCTCCTCTCTCTGCACTGACAGAGAGCCGCGCTGCCCTGCTCTCTTGGGGATACGGCCATGCTACCCCACTTTCTGCTCTGACATGGCTGCACTGCCCCGCTCTTCTCATCTCTGGCCCCGAATTGGGAGCTGGACTGCCCAGGAGACCGCGGACAAGTTGGTGACTGGTGGTGGTTGGGAACCCCTGCTGCACAGTGTGGGGCTGTCCATGGCTGTGCCTGCGCCAGGAAGCATGAGGAGGGGCTATAGAACCGCACAGGCACTGCCATGGACAGCTACCTGAAGGTCCCCAGCAGGCTGCCGAGGTCCCCACAAGCGTGGAAACTCGGACAGCCGCTGCTGTTTAAAACTTTAAAGAGCCGGTATCGGCCTTAAGAATCGGGGCATTTTCACAAGTGCAAGTACTCGCGGAGATGCCGGGTATCGGCCCCGATATCAATACTAGTATTGGTATCGGGACATCACTAGTCTGTTGGATCACATTTAGCTACCAATAGTGAGGTGAGTAAGGAGTGGCCAGAGTTTAATTTTGCTTGGTTTAGGGGGCTGCTGAGATTTAAATCTGATTTCCGCAAAGGGAGTTTTGTTTTTTTCCCCAGAGATAGTCTTTAAAAGAGATGTTTTGGGAGAGTAAAATGTATTCTTCCCAATATTTAGAGCCGGCGTGTGATGCAATATTGTCGGGATCTTTCCTGGCTGCCGCGCTGCTCTGTACTGTAAGCATATAGGGGGCAGTAGCAGTAGTGGTCACAGGAGTACTGTACATTAATAAATGTATTTATTTGACCCAAAAGAGGACTAAAGCCAAAAAAAAATTAGGCTTTAGTTCTCTTTTAAGGTATATGCTGGCACCTGTACTATCTATATGTCAGCACATGGTTAATTTAAATGGAACCTGTGAGAAGAGAATAATGGGAGTTGCCATTTCTGTCTCTAAGGTGCGAGTCCCAGGTAGGTCACTGCGAACCTGGGTTCACTGTCTAATTAGCCACTTACCTGGAATCAGCATGCTGAATGAGCGAGCCAAGTGCAGGCTGAAAACCCCAGAACCTGCATGTTTAGAATTGGGTAAACAATGGCACCCTTTGGTCACTTCAAAGAAGTTGGAATAACACACACTAAAAACAGGATACAAGTTTAGATTCCTGTACTATGCCAGGGAAGAGATTTTCAGGAAATGGACCTAGTGATCTATGGCTCCATAAAATTATTGTGCATGAACAGAGACTGTCTAGGTAAAAAATTGGCAAAATCTGTTTGCTATCTGGTGTTGCATTACACTCACCAGAAGATGTATAAATATATGTATATGGGATTTTCTTTAGTTGACATTAAGTGATACTTGTGTATTGTAACTGTGTGACTGTAACTTGTGACTGATGTTGACAAAGGGAATGGGAGCTGCACACTGGTAGATTTATGTGCAAACCGTTCATATGAAAAATCTCATCAGAACATTCGATGATTCCATCAGAGACTTGATCAATGTCGTTCGAAATTTCATTAAATTTTAACATTCTGCTTTGGAATGAAATGAATTTCCAGAACAAAGACCATATTCACTGCTAGAATTTAATTATTTTGAGAAAATGTTTCTATCCTGCTCCTCCGTTGTTTTTTTTGGTCACTACAGTCAACAATGATTGTCGTTTTAACATTTAGAACTATTTTTAACTATTAGAAAATTGAATGAATGTTCCACAATCTAATTTATGCAACTGAAATTCTGCTGGGGTATGGCCAGCTTAAGGCATGTTTTGGATGCATCTGTTTACTTTGTTGTAATGTTATGATAAAGTTTTATTATGTTTCTGATTCAATACCGAGAAAAAAAAACCCATTCACTCCCATTCTATACATTCTGAATGATACTGATGGACAGTATGTGTGTAACCCTTTGACTTATCAGGAGTTTGTGAGTCATAAAATGTATTTTCTGTATTTACTGTGCAGTGACATTTCTATTCATGACGTGAATGTCAGTGAGGAAGAGTCAAACAAAATTGTTGAGGAAGCATTAGAATTGCGCAGGAAGAGACAGGCTTTAAATGTGAGGAAGCAGGAGCCTGATTTAAAGCTGGTGCAACCAATCCCATTTTATACGTAAGTGTGATTAAATTACTGTAGGTGTCCGTATAAAGTAGAATTTGTAACCGGATACCAATTGGGCTAACATCTCTCTTTTTTTGTTTCTAGGTGGAAGTGTCTTGGTGAAAGCCTTCTGGCTATGTATCGTCACCTAACAACCTGTAAACCTCCTCGTCCTAGTTTAGGAAAAAAGGTTGACCTTTCAGACTACAAAGATGCACTGCAACCTCCTCCTGTTCTCCAGACCTCATCTCCAATAAGCAAATCCACAGATGCACCCAGCATCTCGACTCCTACAACACCAACTATTACAGTACCAGAACCAGTTTCTTCACTTTTCTCTACTACTCCTTCCCTGCCTCCTCAGAATATCAATGATCCCTGCAATGCACAAGGTAAAGACTGCCTCCTGATAATCAAAAGACGGAACAAATAAACATAGGATGACATAATAAACCCTAAACAGATCAGAGATATACGACATACATGAATATTGTGATGTTCTGTAGATTCATAGAAAGTTCTGGTAGTGTGTCGGAAAATCAGAATCCACATTAAGTCCCTCATTTATGGCGTTGAAATGTAAAATAATTTTCAACTCAAATGTTTTCCTTTTCATGAGAGTTTTTAAAATTCCCTTTTAGTACTTTATTTTTGAGTGATCCTTCTGGGAGAAGTGATGTCCCACTGGAGTGCAATATTAATTCTCTTAGTGGTTCTTGATGGAACTCCTGTGTAGGCTCATCCTGAGATGCAGCTTAAGGCCAGTTTCCCCAATGTAACAACTGTTGTCACATGCTGAACACTGTATCATGAACACCACATTAGCAGATGTGCATGAGTATGACACCTTAATGGTGTACGCTTTGTTATTGTGACTCGCTGTATTTCTGTCACATATATGTTGTCAAAGTTTGCAGCGGGGTTTATTGCATTGTACTCTGCCATTCTGGGTAAGTGCCTGTTCTGGGGTCAGCTTACTGCGTACCAATCTTCTTCTCAGGTTCAGCGGTTGCTTGAAAGCCAGTATTGGGGGCTGAGGGAATATTTCTTTAATTATGGGGTCTTATATATTAGATATATTAGATATTATTATTATGAGAGAGAGAGAGAGATATTATTATTATGAGAGAGAGAGAGAGAGAGAGAGAGAGAGAGACTGTTATGTTTTATTGGAAAAGAATCGGCAGATTTCACAGAGATCTAGGACAAGCCAGTAAGCTTGTAGCCTCACGGGGCAAATACACTACCTTCATTAAAACAAAAAAAAGGTAGGGCTCTGCTCACAAGATTCTGCAATCTAATCGATGTATTGGTGTTTGCAAAATAAAGATTTTCTTTCTGAAATATTTTGCTTCCCAGTTGACATCCTGCCTAATTATTCCATGACTTTCAGACTTTTTCTAGTTTGAAATGGAGGAAACCCTAAAGCAACAACTTGAGCTTAAGTATTTAGCAAATATTTATGCAGTACAGAATATGTAAAGATTTGTCTTGGCATGGGATGGTATACACTGAGTGGCCAGATTATTATGACCACCTGACGTTTGTAGGCAAATTAGCTATAATTTTGCGCTGAAGTTGCTAGAGGGCCAGACCATTATAAATAGGGAAGCAGGTTGTTTACCACGACAGTAGAAGTGATTTTTTTTGAAGATATGGGTAAACAACGCGATTTAACAGCCTTTGAACGTGGGATGATTGTTGGCGCTCGGAGCCATGGAGCGAGTATCAGCAAAACAGCAGAATTCGTTAAAAGGTCCAAGAGCAGCTGTTGTTAAAGTGTTTAAAGACTGGACTGTCAGCCGAAAATCTGAATGTGCGAATTGTGTCCGTCAGCGACTAGTCAATGTTAGGGCAGAACGGAGAGTGGCAAGACTGGTACAAGGCAACAGAAGGGAAACAGTGCAGTGTCAGATTCCTCGCATCACCTTTCAACATCTCGTGGAGTCACGAGGCGGCCCAACAAAGTCATCTCGTGGCCCAACGAAGTACTGATGGGGTGGTCATAATAATCTGGCCTCTTAGTCTATATTACAGGAGGGATTTAAATAGCAGCTCCTGGGACAGGTCAATTGGTGAACTGTTAATGATATATAGGATGCAGTGGAGCTGTATTAAATTGGCCTGTTCACCTTAGGCTAGGCATGCACAGCATGTAGCAGTAAATATTACTATTCACTACTACTCTAGGTGAGAAAGGATCTCCATTAGCTGTGTCTTAAAAGTGTTCAAAGTAACCTTTTTTATTTTTTTTAAATGTTTGCATTAAATTAGATCAGTCAGCAAGTGACAAGAGCAAGAAAGGTGTGAAGAGGAAGAGAGTGTCAGAGGATGCTGGAGAAACAGCTAAGAGACGCTCTGCCCGTGTCCGTAACACCAGATGCAAAAAGGAGGAGAGAATCGATTTTCAAGAATTGTTAATAAAATTCTTACCTTCCAGGTATTACTGTAGTCTGAATTATATAGTACATTGGTCATGTGCCAGAAATAGTTAATGCAGCTACTTGCGTAAACCCGCGCAGGGGTAAATCCATATGCATGCATGGTAGTCATTACTATGGACAGCTGTACACCGTAGCTGTGTATCCCATACATGGAAATGTGCCCAGTAGTTACGATAGATGGCCTCATGCACCCATGTGCAAGAAGCCTAGACTAGGCAAATTGCATAACAGTGTGTAAAATTTTTGGACCATCCCTGTTTTTTATGAGGGTGCACACCCACATTTGCACCTTTTTTTATATAGCTAATATGCATGTTAGTCAGATCAAACATCCTTAAGCCTTGGAAATTAGTGCAGAATCAGTGCCTGTTGTAAGTAATATTTCTTCTTCAGCTCAAAGGTGATTTTTTTTTGTTTTTTTTTTTACTTTTACCTATAGAAGTAGCCAATCCTTTCTAATGTCTTAAAGTGGTATTAAAGTCAAAGGGTTTTTAAAGCCATTTAAAATGCTGAATAAATCTCTTACAATGGATGCTGCTCCTTGATGTTTAACCCTTTCGCTGCTATACAAGACTTAAGGCGGAACACAACCGCTTGCAGCTGGCCCGCTCAGTGAGCCCTTATGTTGGAGACATTTACTGTTCTGCTATAAGTAGGGATGCACCGATACTTTTCAGATACCAGTGCCGATACTTGGCATTTTCATGAGAACTACCGCGGTTGCAGCTGGGACCTGGCTCTGGCGCTCCACCACTGTCCTGGAATCATTAGTCTGTATTGTTTTAGATAAACTGTCACATGACAATTAACAAAAATGTATCAGTACTTGTACTTACAAAAATGGTGCATCCCTTATTTATATTTATAAAAACAAAATCGTACATTAAAACAGAGATGTACAAATCCCAGGAGCTCTGTGTGCTCCTTACAAATGACAGCTGCCTCCTAACTTTTGAATTTTGTTTAGTCTAGTCCTGGAGCTTGAAACGTATCTGTACTTGTACCGAGTACGGAACTTGGTATTGGTGCATCCCTAGCTATAAGCTCTTGGTTGCTTTAATCACCATGAACTTGTACCAGAACAGTTCACCCCACAGTCACCTGTAAAATAATAGCTGTCACCGCCGCTGCCGGCCGCCGCAATCTGCAGCCTGTCCTTCCTGCCTGGGGCTGCTCCATGCTGGGATCTATTTCTCTTCTGATCCCCACTGCTCTCCCTTGCCTGTATGGGCTGAGGCAGTGGGGAATCCAAGGAGAAATGGCCGGCAGAGGAGAGAGTTCTGCATGTCAGGAGGAGATCAGAGTAGCTTGCTGTCAAATCCAGGATCACCGCCTGTTCTGTGGCTGAACGGGTCAGATGGCCGAGTGGAGGATCGGTAAATATCTGATATTATCAGCTGATCAGTCCAGTGTTTGTAAATAACTGGGGACACATAGTACTATGCTTTACATCACTTCATGTTCATTCATGAGTTTCTCAATGGGTGGAAGGCTAAGTATAGAGGCTTCTACCCATTCATAACTGGATGATAGTAAATGTTTTGAATGGGAAGCCTCTGTACTGAGTGCTTTCTATTCATTGAGTGCTGAGGCTTCAGAAAAAGAGATTGAGTACTCTGTGTCCTCAATTTCTTTTTCTATTTGAAAAAGGAAATGTCATAGATCTATTTAGACCCCTGATATTTCCCCAAAGCCACCCCAACAGTAAAAAAAAATAAGAAAATAAAATTAATAATAAATGAATGGTGTACAACATGCAAGTAAGCGGCTGTGCGTTGTTAGAATGCATCACAGTGCTTGATTTTTTTGAGTGAATAAAGGTTCGAATTTCTTACAAGGTGTCAACTCTGCTGATGATAAAAGCGTAGATTTTACATTTGTTGATCTTGCGATCTTTATATATTTAAGTGTTTTGTGTTTCTTCCAGGCTACGCAAATCTGACTCAGAGGAAGAAGAGGATTCTATAGGCAACTATGAGATGCAATCAGACCTAAAACAGGCCAATTTCCAAGTTGGTGATCATATGATGTCATTTGATTCCACTACATTCATGGAGTCAGGTCGGTGGCAAAGTGTATTCCTGTACTATTATGACTTGTGGACAGGAACTTTTGTTGATTTCAAAACTTATTTTCTCACTATGCAAGTTAATCGTAATGCAAAACCAGCTTGATGCAACTTAGAGTCAAACACAAGTCAGAAGTAGATTATTGTAGGTCAAATGCACCTGTCACTAAATTCAAAATAATCTCATAAGTGTCTTAGATGCAGGCTGGGTGTACCTGAAAGCACCCTGGAGTTGCAGTTGCCCCTTGACACAAGCCCTTAGATCAGGGGTGTCAAATCCAAACTTACTATGGGCCATGCCGAGGGTTGTGATTAAATCAGGGGCCGGGCATAAAGAAGAAGAAAAAGTTAACCCTGCTGCTTGCCGGGGTACAAAGCTCCGGCCCACTAATCATTATAAGACAGTCCCGGTGTCCTGTGTATGAGGGCTTTACAAATGTCAGCAGACTGTAAATGGGGGACTGCTGACGCTTTTATTGCCCTCCTACACTGAACACCAGGATTGTCATATAATGATGATATGACTGTCCTGGTGTCCTGTGTGTGAGGGCACTACAAGTGTCATCCATTATATGACATTCCTGTGTGTGAGGAAACCTGCGGCCTAGGAGGGAGGTGCCGAGGAGAAACATGGAGATGCAGGGTCCTCAAAGGGTGGCCGGCTGAATTGCCGCTCCAAGCGCTAGCTAGTTAAAAAAACAAAACCCTGTTTGAACACAAATCGGGACTGGCAGGCCTAAGAAAGTCTTGTGGCAGGCTGTTTCTGGCCCACGGGGCTTATAATTGCCTAACGTGCCTTTTTAGAGTGTCAGCTCACAAGGGCACTGCTTTCTTTTTTCCCCCATGTGTCACATCTGTAACTTTCTATTCCTTTAATGTACAGTGTTGCATACCATGTCATGTTGGCACTTCACGTATGAAGGATGATAATACTATTACTATTTTTTTTAAAGGTACCTATGAATTAGTCCTTGATCAGATAATAGAAGTACAAGCAGAGAAACATAATACTGTAATCTGCACCTGCAATACAGATGTAAAGGACACCAGTCATTATTAGATTGTTATCCCCCTATGTGATAGCAATAACAAGAATTGTAAAAAAAAGTTTAAAAAAATAAATAATAGTCACAAAAAAAAAACTAAAAAATAAATACATTTTTAAGTCCCCCCCCACCCCAACGTTTACGCACATATAAACGTACATACGTGTTCGATGCGCCAGTGCGCGAAAAGGACAATTGCACTACACATGTCACATATCGCCGTGAACGTCGAAGTGAGGGCAATAATTGTAGGGCCATCAATCACTGATAACACTAAACTGATGAGCGGTAAAAGCTTTTAAAGTGTCGCCTATGGCCAATTTTGGACATTGTACTTCTTTTAGGTTTCGCGCACGCAATTTTAAGGCTTGACATGTTTGGTGTCTTTTTACCTGACGTGACCCCGCGTTTTATATTTTACCAAATAATTGGGTAATAATGTTTTATAATTTAATATAGGGGAAATAGTTTTTTTTTTCTTCTTAATTTTGGTAATTTTTCCTTAATAAAGTAAAAAATAAAACCCGTAGTGGTGATTAAATACCACCAAAAGAAAGCTCTATCTGTCCCCAAAAAATGGTATAAAATTCATTTCAGGACAGCGTTGCATGACGGAATAAATGTCAGTCAAAGTACCGCAGCGCTGAATACTGAAAAATAATCTTGCATTAACCCCTTCATGACTGAGGCCCTTTTTTCAATTTTTGCACCCATGTTATATTCCACATTTTAGGCCTGAAAATGACGTAAAACCCCCGCAACATTATATATTTTCTGAATGCCAAGACCCTATAGAATAAAATGGTGGTAGTTGAAAATTTTTAAGTTGCGCAATATTAGCGCAACTCCTTATTAAACCCCAAAATTTAGTGACAAATTTAATTAAATGCCCCAAAACACAACAAATTACCAATTTTTTTAATGAAATATAAAAGATGAGGTTACAACGAGTAAAACGATACCCAACATGCCCAGTTTACAGATTGCGTGCGACCGTGAAACGGCGAAAAACTGCAGTACCCCAAAAAGTCAATAAAAGACACTTTAAAAGCCCCCACAGGTCATCAATTTAGA
>NW_017307167.1:178523-179259 GCF_000935625.1 Nanorana parkeri | reverse complement strand
GTATGTGTTCTCTCACCTCCCGATCTACTGAGCCGACCTGTGACAGTCTCATTGTCACAGGTCGGCTTAGAACTATGAGGTGAGTGGAAATCACTCATGTCATAGTTCTCCTTTAAACCCAGCTTCCATACTGACATCACAATTCTGGGAGCACTGAGGATTCCAAATGTTGTGACAAGATGCGCCAGCAGCACCTCCTCATAATAATTGTTCTACTTTAAAGAGAAAGAAAAAAAATGTTTAACCCTTGCATTGGGGCTTCCCCCACACTGCAAAGGTTAACTGCTCGTTTTTGTCTAGATGCAAAAGTAGCAAAGTTGTACTCATCTGATCCTCCCAGCCAGCGCTCACTCCAGCCTGTCTCCTTCTCCGCTCCAGCGATGATATGTTCCTCAGCGTCCTCATGTCCAATACCCAGTGTATAGAACGTGGCGATTTATGGAGAGAGGCTCCAAGGATCGGGCGAGTCTAACTTTTTTATTTTCGCACCTACACAAAGACGAGCAGTTAACGCTTGCAGTGTGGGGATAGCGCACACAGTTAACCCTTGCAGTGTGAGAAATTGATAAAAAATAATGAAACAAATACAAATTAAAAAAATAAGAAGAAATAATTAACAAAAAGTGATAAAGTTTTAAAAAATTAAGAAATGGTAAAAATAATTGACACTAACCCTGCCCTCTGGTTGCCATTCTCCATTAATGGGAAGGGAGGGGGGGTTCGTGGGGTGGTTCCC
>NW_017307167.1:172618-178364 GCF_000935625.1 Nanorana parkeri | reverse complement strand
AAAAAAGTTCAAAAAAATTAAGAAACAGTAGAGTAAGAAAAGAAAAAATATTTGGGTGGTGCGCATCACAGGACCTGGCCTTGGGGCGGCAGAGAGAGTAAATCTGGCCCTGGTAACAAGTTGTTTTTTTTATTAGAGATGCATGCTTACTTTTCTTAATCCATTGCAAATATACGTTGGGTACACATACAAGATTGTGAATAAAGATCTGGCTTGTTTCTTGGAGCCACTATGTGTATTATTTTTCTTATTTCTTTCTGACCATCCCTGTTGTCATTCTTCCTATACTGTCATTACAGAGAAGCAAGATGTGCACCAATTTTTGTTGTATAATCTGGAAAATGGTGGTATTCTGGAGCTCTTGATGAGATATTTGAAAATGATTGCTCAGAAATTCTTGGTGAAGTGGCCTCCAGGTCTTGCAGATGTTGTGCTTAATATATACATTAGTTGGCGAAAGCACAGTAGTGGGCTGCCCAACCCACTTCTCAGGGACTGCAACAACCAGCACATTCGGGTAAGTAGGGCAGCTGTAAATGTTTCTGAGGTACACCAATTTGAGGAAGTTATGATAAACTGGTGTTTTTTGGCCACATATAGCCCTTAGTGGTCTTTAGCCAGTTTAAAAATGTAAAGTGAAAGAGGTCCCAGGCTGTGATCCAGTCATTAAAGCTACACTTCCAATTAAATTTGGAGCTAAATACTTCATACAGTGTGTTATGGGCCCTTTGTTGGGGATAAAATGTTGTAAGGGCCAAAGTTGTAGCTGTTACTGTAATAGGGCTGCAACAACTAATCGGTTGATTCCGATTGGTTGAATTACCCCCTGCCACCGCCGCTCTGCTCCTCCGTTCTCCTCCTCGGTGGGAACTGCTGCGGTCTGTATCCCCTTCCATTAGAGGTGACACAGAGCGATGCAGCCTGTGCCCAGCGGGGGGTGGAGACCGGTATGCTTCTGCATTCCCCCGCTGCTGTGCACCATTTCTCCTGCCATGCCTTGTTCTGTGCCCCGTTCCACCTTCCGTGCCTTGTTCTGTGCCCCGTTCCTCCGTTGCTGTGCCTAGTTCCTCTGCTTCTGTGCCCTGTTCTTCTCCTGCTGTGCCCCATTCCACCTGCTGTGGCCCGTGCCTCCGCTGCTCCCCCCTGCCCCCCTCTTCTGCCGGCGGTAGAAAGCCGGCATCAAGTCTCCTATCCAGCGGCTGGAAACAATAGCCAGTCTGCTATAGGCTATTTTAAATTGCACTAGCCAATAGCAGGCTGGCTATTGCACCCACCCACTGCCTGCTGTCAATCAGCAGAGGAGGACCTGAAGGGGAAAGAGAGCTCCATGTGGACAGTGCCTTAATGTGACATTAAACCCTCAGATTTTTTTACATAAAACAATACTGTAATGTGTGCCTTCCTGTAATCCATGGTTGTTTCCCTTCTCTTTGCTGCTCTTCCTTTTAAATCTGTATCTGTTCTCATGCTGGGCAGAACTTCTTCTGTTTTGCAGCAGACTGCCTTGTCTCAGGAATGGATACACGGTGTCTGTGTATACATTTGTATAGGCTTGTAACCTGAGCCAGCACTACAGGAAGAGGCCCTGAGCTGAAAAGGGAAGGTCTCCCCAAGCATGAGAAGACATGAGGATTTAAAAGGAAGAGCAGCAAAGAGAAGGGAAACAACCATGGATTACAGTAAGGCACACATTACAGTATTGGTTTATGTTAAAAAATCTGAGGGTTTAATGTCACTTTAATAAAAGTAGGACAAAGGGCTGCCCACTACATTACAAGTTAATGTAATCTTTCTGAAGGCTGGTTACACTAACAAAGGTCGACTGAAGCTCATTCTTTATTGTATTTGATATAATATACCTTATAAATATTTCCTCTACATTTCAGTGGCTGGCTACTTATTGACTGGCAAATAAGAGTCACTAATCCCTCTTCTTCACTGCTCTTAACAGGACATGATGGTTATGAGTTTGACTTGCATGGAGCTTCAGCTGGACCAATGGCTTCTGTCTAAAGTAAAGAATGGCACAGGTATTGATGAAACACTGTTTTGTGCACATGCATGGTCATATTTTCATGTCATGACACATTTGTATAGATATATGTAATAGCAACGTACTTGGTTTTTGTAGCATCTCCTTGGAAGTTTCCTGCTGGAGTTACTGGAGAATGCTTTGGAAACGAGTTCTCTGGATCTCACTTTGTGGAGGATCAGATGATGATGGGTTTTGCAGCTTCTCAACGTGACCTGTTTCCAGATGGCTGGCTCAATTATGTAGTGAGAGTGTACTGGCTGAAAGCAAGATTATTGGCTCTGCAGGTCAGTTGATTGACATATGCTTGTATTGTTTCATGTACTGATTTTTTACTATGGTCGCTTTTTCTATTTAGGGGGACATGGAACAGGCTTTAGAAAACTTTGACATCTGCACTGACCTCTTTCAAACTCCAGAAGCTAGAGAATACAGATTGAAAACAAATGAAGGAACTGTGGTAGTAAGACTACCAAACCTGCATCTAGACTCTACAGTATCTGTGGAAGAGGTTAGTGCTTGATTTGGAATTCTTTTTTGACACCCTTGTCGCAATGTAGCTTTGGTTTAGAGTTCCTGGGTTTCACAGTCCAGTGCTAGGGCTTGCCTCATCCACACCTTGTTATTAACCCACCATTGGGATAAATGCTCTCACTAACCAATGGCAAAAAACATGAGGGGGCAAGCCCCAGTACTGCAATCTTGAGGGCTGGACTGACTACCTGCTGTAGCATGGCACTCAGTAAAAGTTTACACAGCCTCAGGTACTGCTAGCTAACAGACATTGAGCTTGTTCACTAAAATGAACTCCTTAAACATACTTGTTTGTGAAAACATTTGCTGCTTGACTTAACAGTGCCTTTCAGTGTGAAACAGTTTAGTGTATGCATCTTGCTGAACTTCATGCTTTATGAAATATTTATAAAGGCAAACATGAGAACTTTAGAGTTTAACCTTATAGTCAGTGAGATGAAGTGCAATATGATGCTTCATGATGACAACTATAGATACAGTTTTTTTTTTCGATGAAAGGATCCTGATGTTAAGCTATACAAATACATTATAATACATATATCACATGAATCTTTGCCTTTAAAGGAGATTACAGTTTTTTGTGTATTAACTACAATCATACAGAAGCTATTTTACCGTCCAGTATGTGTTTGAGTTATATGAGGAAACCCATACCGACTTGGTAAGATGCACATAGTATCATGATGGAAACTGCCAAGGGCAGTGCTGCACCACAAGGATGCCACTTATCCCTCAGGATTTACCACATCTAAGCTGGCCACACATTTTACACTCTGGTTGTTCAATCTCTGTATTATCTTTTTTTTGCCATCACTTACAACTGTGTATTGTGAGATCTTGCCTAAAGAATCTGCGTTCAACCTTTAGGTTCTCACGTTGTTGTTAGTAAATCTAAAGGATGGATATATGAAGAATAATAGAAGGACTCAAATTCATATTTTTACTGGAAAATGCAGATCCAGGCTTCTGTTAATGCTAGCCACTTAGTTAAAGGCCTTGTTTATTGGCCACATGATCCCTGGTGAAGGGACGATTCATCCAAACTGAGAAATCGGCCACCTTTAAACCTGGTCTTCAGTTGAGATCACATGACCACGTGCCTAGACTTTTAATTATATGGCCAACGGGAACCTGAAACAGCATTCTTCAGCAAGACTGTGAACAGCTTTATGAATATAAAAAAATTCTGCGCTATGGAAGCGGTCTCAAAGTGATAAATATAAAAGATGAAAAGCTGCCGTGCTAAAAGTATAAATAGATCAAACAGATGCACTGCGCTAATCAATAATCATAATACGTGAATAATATAGTGCTAAATATGAAATAAATCACGTATAACCAATATAATGAATAAATAATAAAATGTGTCTCATTGTAATAGCTCCAGTAGAGATTAGGTGCAAAATGGTAATTCTAAAGTCCACCATAAATTGATGCAAAAAAAAAATTTGACAAAGTTCCAAGATGTAAAAAAACATCAGTGATAAGTCCTTCTTATAGCTGTAGTGTGCAAACTCCCGGTGACTGTGACAAGCACCGCACTCACCAGACTTCCATATTCAAAGAGGCTTAACAATCCCGGATCACAATCGCAGTGAATATTTACTCCTCCACTCGCAATAGGAACTTCCTCCTCGACTCTGTGCTCTTTCAGGTTCAGGTGTGGTCGTTTAAAAAACGTATCCGTTCCCTAGAGAGAATAATAAACACATAGTGTAATATGCCAAAAACTGTTTTTTATTTTAAAAAAAACCTTTAAAAACACTTACAAGATTTCCAGAAACAATCGCTTTTTCAAAAAATATTCCAATCCGTCATGAACAAGCCAGTCGAATAAGCACAAAATAAAATCCTTCTAACTTAGTGTTCCAACCTTAGTGCGTGTCTACTTCTATTGACGCGTTTTGTACAAAGACTTTTTCAAGAAAGTGCAGACGTACTGAGGTTTGTACTGAGGTTACTTGTTACTCTCCTTATATCTCTTCCAAACAGGAAACTGTCATATGTGACAGGAAGTCTATGTCCATGTGACAGGAAGTCTATTCCCATTGCAATAATAAAAGTGGCCACCAGAGGCCACTCATGTAACAGGAAGTCTAAATCCATAGAAAATGTAATTATGGTTTATTTTCGTTGGTGTGAGTCCATGGGGTTTTCACCACATGCCTTTTTCCTAATTATGAATTTTGTCTTTCCTTCTACTTGGGGTGAATCAACGTCTAGTTCTAAGTAAGTACCATAAAGGGTCAGATATGTGCCTTGTCAGTCTTTTTTTTCATTGAGTTCCACTTGTGGCTCCTCCTGTTAGGTCTCCTCTTCCTCCATGGGATTTGAACTTGGTTTTATCTGTTCTATAAAAGACCTCATTTTGAACCTATCCGGGTCATTTCTTTGTTGTTATTATTCAAAAAGGTTGCCTTTCTTGTGTCCATTACCTTGGCTAGAAGGATTTCCGAGTTGTACGCTTGTGGAGAACCCTGTTTTGTTTTTCATAAAAACCAGGGCGTTTTAAGACCGCAGGTTTCCTTTTAACCCAAGGTGGTTTCTGCCTTTTATTTCAATGAAAACATTGTTTTACCGTTACTTTGTCCAGATACTGTTCATCCTAAGGAGATTTCTCTTCATTGTTGGGATGTTGTGCAAGCTGTTAGAGTTTACCTGTCAGCCACAGCTCCCTTTAGGCGTTTTATTTGTTCTACTTAAAGGTTTTTGAAAAGGTTGTTTAGCTTTTAGATCTGCTATTTCATTCATCAGTGGATTCATCAAGTTGTCATTCAATGAGTTGCAGAATATGGTTCCTCTTTCCTGTTTCTGCTCATTCTACTAGGGCAGTTAGTACTTCTTGGGCATTTCAGAATCAAGCTTGTGTTACTCAAATTGCAAGGCTTTAACTTGGTCTTCTGTTCACACTTTTGCTAAGTTTTATAAAGTTGATGTTTCTGCTTCTTCTGATGCTAGTTTTGGCAGAAAACAAATAGTCTTTACATCAGCTTGGGGTGGATCAGTGTTCCAAGTACCATTTAAAGGATCAGATATCTGCCTTGTTAGTCCTTTTTTTAAAATTTGTTTTACCATTCTCTTCTCTTGCTCGTAATTCCTTGATTCATACGTTTTTCTCCAGGGTGTTCCAGGTGGCTGTTTCATTATTTTAAGCTAGTTCTTCTAGTTTTTGTGGTGCCC
>NW_017307167.1:127396-172217 GCF_000935625.1 Nanorana parkeri | reverse complement strand
TTGTTTTTTGGGTGCCCCCCCCCCCCCCCACCCCTGTTTTGGACTGCTTTTGAATGTCCCTATGTCTCAGAAGTCTTCAGAGCTGTGTCCCTCAATGGAAGATAGAGAAAATAGGGTTTTGTTCTTACTGTAAAATCTTTTATTTAAAGTCCATTGTGGTACACAGCTCCCTCCCCTAATGTCCTTTCACACTGCTTGTTACAGCTGGCAGATGTGAGGTGGTAGGGGTTATGTCCTTTAAAGTGGAAGGCTTTTAATTTTTTTTGCCTAGTGTCCATTTCTCCTGGAGCCAGCAACATAATCCTATGTCTCAGAATTCTTCACAGCTGTGTCCCTCAATGGACTCCGGGAAAAGGATTTTACTGTAAGAACAAAATCCTATTTTTTATGGTGTTTAAAGCAGCAACTTAAATCAGTTTATTATTAAACCATACCTTCCAAATCTGTTCTGAAAGCTTCCTATAACACCTCTGCTGACTGCTAAGTACAGTTCTCTGTGTTCAGCTAGGCAGTTGCTCTGTGAATTCTGTTTCTGTTGTAGTGCAGTTTATGCTTTTAAGGTAATGTGAAGATTATAAATGTTCTTTTAAAAAAAATGTAAATATGTGTGTTGTGACAATTGCAGCTGTTTTCTGGTTTTTCACAGATCTTTTTCTGTCTTTTTAGATTGAGAATAGTCTGAAGTCTTTGGAGAGATGCCAGTCCCTGGAGGAGATCCAACGATTACATGAATTAGGGGACTATTCATCTGTGGTTCGGCTAGTGTGCCCTACATTGTGTATGAGTGGTTATAGCCAGACTAAACACCTTGATTTCATGACATCACCTCCTGAACGGCCTGCCCAACTGCTACTTATGCAGGTGACCTGTTATAGCTTTCTTACCTTTTGTAAGGATCAGAGAGGCTTAACACTTGTGTTTATGTATGTGCCACAAATCATATCCTATTTATTAATAAAGCTAAGTGACAGTTTCAATTTCATATGGGGCATTATGACTTTAGCCTACTGAGATCCCACCCCCATTGCACTCATTCTGCTTTCCTCTGTATCCTACCCCCAACACACATCTCACTTCCCAGTATCCATGCCACTCCAGTAAAGAGCAATCATTCTTCTACCATGTATTGTATAGAAACAACAGAGCACTGGCCTCTTGCAACAATTTAGCTTTGGGTCCTCAGTGAGTATACTCCCATCTACCTATTTGGTCTTTCCATCTCACTCACCCTTTCCAGCTCTTCTTTGCAGAAGAGCACCTCCTGTTCCCTGGCAACAGTAATTAAACTTCCTTTTATACAGTCAAATTTACAACAATCATTGTTCATACAGCACTCCTCTGTCTCCTGTGCTGCACAGTTGCACTGCCTCCTTTCACTTTTTTTTGCAATGTTACATTTTCTTTGTGTGTGCCAGCTTCACTCCCTCTTTGTTGTCATCCGGTGCTTACAGACACTTACTCTCAGTACAGTACAGTACTCAGTCCTTCACATCCGATGCTGCATACTTAGTTACAGAATATGGACATAGCACATAGTCGCAGCAAGCAGCCAGAGAGCACTCCAGGCTCTTGCCTTCAATTTGCTGGTATTCTGAGTCACCTCAGATGCAGATCAAGGGCTTTTTGTTCCTGAACTGTATGTGATGTACACAGAGAAGGCTTTAGGATTCTAACGGCCGCCTGATATCTCTATAATGAAAACCTGTCACCGCAGTTAAAAAAAAAAAAAAAAGTACAAAGTAATAAAAACTTCTCTCCCCCTCTGTTTTGCTCACACTGTCGGTACCTTTTCTACACTCCCATATCTGCAACATTTCACGTTCTGGAATGGCAACACTTTTGCCATTACAGTATATACAATATTTTCATATGATTTTGTCAGTGAAGACTGTGATTAACTGACTTTTACCTTTTTTTAAAGTATATATAAAGGAAAAACATTTTCTTTATCGTCTATTGAGGGACACAGGACTTTAGTAATTTTTAGACAATTGGGCTAAACTGATGCCTTCAGGAGACTGTGACACTGGCAAACAAAAAAAAATTGTCAGCTCCTGTATAGCCTCTTCTCCAACCATCATGCCTCAGTTTTTTGCTAGCGTTCTAGGAGGCTGTTGTGGGGGGCTGGGTGACCTTTGGTGACCTTTAATAAATATTTGCAGTAAAGACAAACCTTTTATCTGCATGGCAAGTGCAACTACCATGTTTTAAAACGGAGTTTAAGCTAATAATTTGCTTCTGTCAGGGCCTGCTCATTTAGCTACCCTGGGTTACAAGAGTAGTGGCTGTACAATTGCTGCAGAACTTGATAAACTGTTTGGGTGTATTGACCTCAGATGATATCCAGCTAAATATTAACACAAGAGGCCCTGATAGAGTCACTGCAAATTTAATTTGTAGGATTCCTAGTGTTGTAGTATGCTGGGAACCCATCAATATTGTAAAGGATGCCCCTCTACCTGAACACTGCCTGTGTCTTTTGCTTCCCGCTTTTACCAGTTAGGGTTCTACACATGAGTATACCTGCTTTCTTCCTTTTCAAGGGAGTATCCCTTGCTAATAAGTCACATACTTCCTCGTAGGGTCAGCAGGCAAGACACTGTTGCCCTGCTGTAGTATTTCTTAAAGATGGATAGTGTAAGTCCGAATGTTTTAGTGGGACCTGGTTACTGGAAGGTCGATCCTCTTCTATGACAAAGCTGCAGTCTTCTGAGATAGTCTCCTTATATCTATTCCTCTTCCCATTCTCTATCGGGCTAATATTCCTAGTGTTCATACTATGATTTCTACCCTTAGTTCCTCTATCAAGGTTTCTTCCCTTTACAAGATGGTTTCTAAAATCATATATTTCATTATTGGTCAGTCAAGTATATAGTCTGGCTATCACATTCCAAAAACATGGATGTGAGTTTGAAGGACTCTTTCTCATCCTTCTGATCTTGGTATCATTGTATGCCAGTTTGTGTTGTGGTATATCTTCACCCCTGCCCTACCCCTTTTTATACAGGTGTTGTTGATCACTCTACTCTCTCCTTTAAAAGGATTCAGGGTTACTACCCTTCTTTTTTTCTAGCTTAATGTTTCCTTTCCCTCTTTCCATTTGGATCATATTCTGAAAAGGACTCTCTCTTTCAATGATGCATGTCTCATTTAGAGATGACTTGTCTATCAGGTAACATCTTTTCTTTTATGGACCCCCTTTCTCTGAAGTGAAGGGTTTAGGGCAGGGATGTCCAAACTGCGGCCCTCCAGCTGTGGTGGAACTACGAATCCCATGAGGCTTTGCAAGATTCTCACAGCCATGGACATGACTCCCGCAGAGAGACGCTTCACGGGATTCGTAGTTCCACCACAGCTGGAGGGCCGCAGTTTGGACATCCCTGCTTTAGGGGGTTCCTTTTAGGGCTCTGTCACTTGACTGGCTGGTTTATTTTCTAACATGCTCTATCTATCCAGGCTTCCTTTGACTAAAGTCAGGGGATAGGTTGAGGCATTTACCCTAGTAATAATTAATTCTTGTTACCCACCTTAGCTGTTCATCCAAGTGTTTTTTTTTTTTTTTTCCCCTCCTGTTAAGTAGTTTGGTATTCCACCTGTTTCTCTTATGGTGGAAGATTGGTTGTTCCTCTTACTGGTAATAAACCTGTTATGATCTGGAGCAGTAGGTTGATCCTTGGTGCCCTTCCCCTAAGTCCTGGCAGTTCAATTTTTGGTTGGCCCTGGTTCTTTTAACCTTCATTCAGATGTTGATCCATTCATATACTCTTTATAATATGATTTTTCACATCTGGCGCATCTCTCAGCGGCTACTGTCCACCCCTCCGTTGGACTGCTTTTTGACATCCCAATTGCTTAAGAATTGCTAAAGTCCTTCAGCCCTCAAATGGGTGATTAAAGCAAAGACGTTTTTTGAACAGTTGGTCTTGAAGTTCATTGGGGAACACAGGTCCTGCCCCTCTGTGTTATTTCCCTTATGTACTGCTTGCTCACAAAACTGAGGAATGCTGGTTGGAGGCTGGGCTATACGGGGGCTGGGCTATATAGGGGCAGGGTTAACATTTTTTTTACTTTGCCAATATCCTAACCTGAAGGCAGCAGTATAACCCAGTTTTCTAAGAATTACCGAAGTCAAGGACTTCAAGAAAATGATTTTACTATAAATGCAAAATCTTATTTTTTTTTTTTTTTTATAAGCCTTACCGGATATATTTTTATATAGAAGATTCAGATTTAAAATATTGAAAATGACTTTTTATGATAAAGCGTATACAAGGTTTTATTAATTTGGGTTTACATGTACTTTAACAAATGATCAGAATCATTAAAGAACTGTGGAATTCAATCATCAAAGTGGATTGTAAATTTGTAGTTAACATTTGCCTCCAGTTGGCTGAATAACATTTCCTATCCAATTGTATGGAGCAGATACTGTAGAGGAGATTAAATACTAACATCTTTTTTTTTTTATGACTTGACACCCTTGTTTCTTCATCTTAGGATTCCTTACTGAAACTCTCAGAATTCAAACAGTGTTTTGAGTGTTCAGAGGTTGCACTGAATGAAGCAATTCAACATATGATGAGCCCGACATCTGGCTCAGCTAAGGAGGAATGGGTTGCCACAGCAACACAGTTACTCTCGGGGATCGATCTGTCTTTATCATCTGACAGCAGTATTTTGCAGAGACCCACACTGACTTCACGTCTTGTGCGTCTCAGCAACAACCTCATACAGGTAACCAAGAAGAGATGCGCTAGGCAGAAAATCACATAGGCTATGCTTCTGCATTGGAATCAATAAAGTATGTCTAACATATGCAATACGAATACAGAGAAAGGCAACATTTTCAAATAAGCAGCAAATCTGTGCAATTGAAAAGAAAGTGCTGTTCTTTTTTTACTATATTATCTATTTTCATTTAGTATGGTCAGGACTTTAAAAGAGGCTAAAGCCAAAACGTTAAAATGTAAATGTATTTTTTTACCGGTTCATATGAAATATTGCATAAAATATTATCTTGTTTTTGATCCATTCGGCAGATGGAGCTCTTGGATTCTTTTCACAGGTCTTTAGCACTTGTTATGAAAAAGCCTGTCCACTGAGATAAATAGCATTGAATGAAATTTACTCAGACTAGGCAAATTAAATTTACTCAAACTACCAGACAGCTCAGCCCTAAGTTTAAAAAATATTGTGCATGAAAGGCAATTCTTTCTGTTGTGCTGTTTGTTCAGCTAACACATAGTTCTCTTGGGATCCTTTTGTTGTATTAAATGTCTATTTGTTACACAAGAACTGTATTTATAAGCATCAATATTGATTTAAAGCAACCTTGTTACCATAGTAACAGATATTTAACAAAGCTGCCCCATTTAGGCCCCATTCACACCAAGCGATATTGAGCGACTTTTTCCTATTGGGCTGTATGCAATCAGGAGCGAAATCGCTCGAAAAAAGGGTCATGTAGGAGCTACAGGCGATATTGAGCGTTATTGAGCGACGAGATGTGAACAGCTCCATTGAAATGGATTGGAGAAGCTACATAGAGCGATATCGCGTGGAAATATGAGCGATATCGCTGCAAAAATCGCTCGACAAATCGCTCAGTGTGAATAGGGCCTTAAGAAGGTTTATACTTCTCTGTCCAGTGGGCAGTTTGGTAATTCTTCACTCTGCTGAAGAATCCTGTTCTTCCCCGTTGTTCACTGGGGTCCCTCCCACAGGTCAATACATCACTACTGTGTTCTGTGGTGACACATGTCTTAGCTGGGACCACAGCCTCCAGTCTCATCTTATGCTACACACTTGGAAGTGTTGGATAGCATCCGAGCACCAATACTAACTGTACGCACTGTACTATTATGAATGGCCCCTTAGTTAGACCTAGCACTCTTATCAGAGGAGGTAAACTATGGGACTATTACCTGTAAAGGTCAAATAAAATCTATTACCTATAATAAAAAAACAAAAAAACTAACGCTCCTAATCTCAGTCTGTAAGTGAGGGCACAGTCCTGTTAGGTGGGGGCATAGCGTGTAGGTGGGGGCACATTCCTGTTAGGTGGGGGCATGGCGTGTAGGTGGGGGCACAGTCCTGTTAGGTGGGGTACATGGCTGTGTACAGTGGGTAGAGATAACACAGGCTGTGGTACACAATGCCCCCTCCCTCTGATAAAGACCACCACTCACCCTGCCCAGGCCTGTGTAGGACTTGTGTCCCCCAAGGGATCGGCTCTCGGATTCCCCAAGAGTAGCTGCATGCTGAGCCACAGCTTTCAGTGTCAGCTGCTGTGCCAGGACACAGCGCCACCCGCTGGCCAACGCGGCAAACTGCACCTGGCCACCAGCAGCTGAGCACCCAGATAAACTGAGCAGCTGATTCCAACTTGCAATAGCGATCTACCAAAAACAGCTTTGCGATTGACTGGTAGATCGCAATCGACCTTCTGGGCACCATTGCTCTAACGGCTTGTCAAAGACCCATCCCTGTCAAAACTTTGCTCTTTTGGTTTAAAATACAGTAAATACAAAACTTTTATCTGCATGGCAAGTGCAACTACCATGTTTTAAAACTGAGTGTAAGCTAATAATTTGCTTTTGTCAGGGCCTGCTCATTTAGCTATCCTAGGTTACAAGAGTAGTGGCTGTACAATTGCTGCAGAACTTGATAAACTGTTTGGGTGTATTGACCTCCGATGGTATCCAGCTAAATTTTAACACATATTGTGCTGTCAATAGGGCCTGATAGAATCACTGCAAATGTAATTTGTAGGATTCCTATTGTTGTAGTATGCTGGGAACCTATCAATATGGTAAAGGGTGCCCCTCTAACTGAACACGGCCTGTGTCTTTTGGACCTGAAGCTGTGATTGTACATTTCACCAATAAAACAACTTGCCCCCTTTTTTAGCCTTCATTATTTCTAAATGATTTGCAACCATTGAAACATTGTGCAATTTGTCAAAGTATCCTACAGAGAGCATTAATTAAGTAAAATAGACTCAACAAACTTACTTAAGGGTGTATTTATAGAGCATTCGCTCTCCAAAAGTCTGAGTATTGGATTTACAGTGCATTATAACCACTAGATTGATCCAAGGAGTATAGGAAATGTATATTCTACTCTGCTCCACCTAGTGGCCATAATGCACTGCAAATCTAATACTCAGACATTTGCAGAGCTGTTCGCTCTGTGAACATTTTATAAATACATCCTTATATGCCGTATTTGGAAAGAATCCCAAGCAAACAGCTAAATAACCAATTAAGATATAAACACGTAAATTGTTTTACCTGTCAAAGGATTTTTGTGATATTCTGCCTGTGATCCCTACAAAAACCCATTCTCTATGAATTCTGCCTCCAGCCGAGTGGAAGTGGACAATTAAGCAAAAAGCTATAAAGTTGAGGAGGAAAGTAGTGCCAGCTTCCTCTTGGCTATGCAATGTGGTAAAGTGTTAAATCTTGTAAATCACAAGAATTGCTAAACCAATAAACAAATCCTTTGGCAGGTCATACTGTTCACATATATGTGTTTCCACTATGTGTGCGGCTGCTTTACTGAAGTTCAGCTTTGTATTTTTAGTTCTCCCTGCATTAGAAAAAATACATTTTGGACTCATCTGAGTGTATAAGACAGTTGCAATGACATTTCTTATGTTAAATAAATGTTTGTCCCTATCTTCAGTTAATAGATTGCAGTATGGCTGCACAGGAGGATACTAAGGAGCCGTCTGTGTCCTCTGTCCTGCCCTGGATTATCCTCCATAGAATAATCCAGTACGAAGAGGATAACTTCCGCTCAATGTGTCAGCGGCATGGACAAACAGATGATAAGGAAGGTAATGTTTAAATCTCTGTGTTAAACATTGTGTTCTCCATATAAAAAAGTTACAGGAAATGCAAGCACGTCATGAGACTGGGTTGATACCCAGACAGATTTTTACTAGTGATTTGCTTGTATTCGTCAGAAAGAAATAAGGAAGAATCAATCTGGCTTTCAAGCAGTAAATTAGTAAAAGGTAATTAGTATCTACTAATCTGGACTACAAACACATTCCCTCTCCTCGTCTCCATTACATAGAGAGGCGTTACTTTGTAGTTCACAGTAGATAGCTGAGAAAACTGATAATTTCTGTTCAGTGAACAGGAAGTGATAAGGACACTGGAGTTCTGACAGAAAGAACAAGTACTTTTCTGTGCTTGCAGAAGAATTACAACCTCATATACCTTTTATAGCCAAGTAAGGTGCCATCGTAGCTTCTATTTGGATTGCAGTTGCCATGGTGCTTCACATCCGATCAGTTATGACAGAAAGCTATTTGAGGGCTTGAAAGTTTGGTTGAGAGCTGAAATAAGCACACTGACAACATTGACGGTTGGCATGCCCTAAAAGTAACTGTTTTGGGGGATATTAAATTAGTGCGTAGAGTTCCTCTTTCCTCAGTTTCATTGTCACAGGTCGGCTCAGTAGATCGGCAAGTGAGCGAACACATACCGGCTTTCGGTTACTTCTCGATCCTGTCACGGCAGAGAGCCGTGACAGGGGAGGGACTGGATCCCCCCCCGCTCCGATCCGCCAGCGCTGACTGGCGGAACGGACGGGGTAGGGGGCGGGTACAGCTGGCTCTGCCTCTAGATAGGCAGAGCCAGCTGTCACTCACGCAGCTGGGCGGATCCCGCCACAATTGTCGGGATCCGCTTCAGCTGCGGCATCTCAGTATACCGCGAGCTGTAGCTCGCTGTATACTGCGGCGTCTCTGTATACCGCAAGCTTTTTATAGTCCTTTCACTACATACATTTATACGGGGTCAGTGTCCTTGCGCTGCACACTAAGGCTGCCAGTGTGTCAGTGGAGATTACATTGTCTACACATTTGAATTGTTGAGATTGTTTCAAAAATGTCCCCGCTTGCTGTGTTGTGAAGCTCTGCCTCATTTTTACTGACGTATGGAATGGGTACAGACCACTGCATTACCTAGACCTACATTTGGGGCAAGTTTAGGAGTGCAACTGCTGAATAATAAGAGTACAAAATAGAGTTTTCATGTTCATACTTTTTTTAAAAACGTTTTTATATGCATATCGGAATAGTTTCCTGTGATTAAAGAAAGAGCCATTGTACTTCTTTATGACAGGTTCTGATGTGAGAAGGTCTCTTCTAGGAGATTCAAGCACTCCAATGCTTCCATCCTCCCTTATGCTGCTGAACGCAGCCCATGAGTACCTGGGCAGAAGATCATGGTGCTGTAACTCTGATGGAGCTCTCCTAAAATTCTATGTAAGTTATTCATGTATACAGTCTAGAAATAGATTGGTGTTCATTTACATCTAACTTGATGTTTCCTTTATCGAGAAAGGGAAATAGCATTCTTTAGAAAACCAATACTGCACAGGGAATCCTATGACAAGTGTGTTCCCTGTGATAAATATTCATCTGTAAAACAAATATTTTGTGTGTGTGTGTAGAGTACAAACGATAATATGAAATCACCTGCACTCCATACAGCATACAGACCTTAAGTAAGAAGTTGGTGCTTGAAGTGACAACACGGATGGCGCCGTGTCAGATACAGTCCATAATAGAAGTCACCATCACTCAATGATATGTGCAAGAAGTAAAGCACCTTTTATTCAATCGTCACATGTGTCAAACAGCCAACGTTTCGGGGCCACGCAGGGTCCCTTCTTCTGGGTGACATAGTGACCTATTATGGACTGTAGAGTACAAAAACACATAAAGTGTCAAATAAAATTAACCTTTTAAAAAAAAAAAGAAAACAAAACTAAATGAAGAACATTCCACAACCCCGCTGCTTTTTAAGAAAGAGGACAACCCTTTTATTGAAAAGCTCAATGTTTATGTTGTGTCCATGTTCATACCAGGCTACTTTATTTTGAACGTTAGAAGAGCAAAATGTAAGAGGGTGGCAGAACAGACGCACAAGTTTCGTTGTTGTGATGTGCCTGCATTTAGTTCTTTCTGTAAAAATGGGTCCCAAACAAATGGGTATTCTTGTTGTATTTGAAAATCCCCTATTAACATGCTAGTAAAATGTACCTATTGGCTTTGTTTAGGATAAAAGATTTATGGTATCGTAGTTTTTATGGACCTCCTCTTTTCCTTCAACTTACACAGGTACGTGTTCTTGTGAAAGAACTGGCAGCGTCCACCAATGAAGATGCCCATCCCTTCAAAGAGGAGCTAGAGACAGCTCTGGAGCAGTGCTTCTATTGTTTGTATGGGTATCCAAGCAAAAAGAGCAAGGCTCGATATCTGGAGGAGCATTCTGTTCAGCAGGTGACTGCCATCATAGGCTGGTGGCATTTAGAGCAATGTTTTTATGTGATGCAGTAATTTGTTTAAAGTGTGCTGTTAACAGTTTTACGGAAACTACACATAAAGAGTAATTGACAAGCTTATAATACTTCCTTGAGAAAACCCTGCTCTGGGCACATCCTCTTTCAATTGTGGACTAAATTCAGGAGAAATAGGCAGTAGGCATATAGAAAACTAGAGGCCACCTAGAGCAGGGGTACCCATAAGGTTGATCGCAATCCACCAGTTGTTCACAAAGCTAATGCTGGTAGATCGCGGGTCAACTCCCTGTCCTGCACTCCATTCCCGCTGTGTCAGTGCGCCCGAATGTGTCGGACGCTGAAGCATCCGACACATTCGGCCCTCCCCTCCCTGTCTGCAGCCTCTACCCACCCCCAGAGACATTTGGCCCGCCCCTACCCACCTGCAGAGATATTTGGCCGCCCCATTCAGCCTGCATAGTTGGGCACATTGTGACTGCCTCTGCCCGCCTGCAGTGTCCAATAAATGACGTGATAATGCCTGAATAAAAGAAAGCAAAGGACGGTGTTTAGAGCTTGTTCACACGAGTTGTGTGTTCCAGCGTTGTTAGCTGGTGGAACGCACTGTATTGCATAGTAAACTCCCCCCGGAGGGGGCGTTGGTGGTACATTGAAGTCACCAGAACGCGGGAACCACAATGACTGCGTTGCGGTCCAATGCAATTGAAAAAAATACTGCATGTGGGCTTTTTGAGTTCATTGTTAATATTGAACATCTGTATTCCTAGATGTTAACACAAAAAATTGTGGGCGCCCCTGCTCTAGAGGCTATAACCCCTCCGCCATCACGCCTGCAAGTTTTGTTTAGTGTTCTTAGGAAACTGGATGTTTACCTTTTTTGCTTTTTTGTTTTAGTTTGCAAAATTTTTCATTGTCGTCAACCAGTTACTGGTAGATTCAGGCCAGATATTGTAAACAGCTAGTGATGGCTGTTTACATACAAGCATTCCGGCGGCTGTAGAGCCGCCCGATTGGTTGTATTATGCATATGGGTTACATATCACCGCGAAAGTCTCAGTGTGAGAAATAATTTTAGAGCCAACTATCACTGTTAACACTAAACTAATGAGTGGTAAAAGCTTTTAAAGCGTCACCTATGGCAAATTTTGGGTATGGTACTTTTTTCTTTCTCAGGCACGTGCCATTTTAAAGCTTGCCATGTTTGGTGTCTATTTACCGACGTGACCCCGTCTTTTATATTTTACCAAAAATATGGATAATACATTTTTTATAGCACAACGTAGGGAAAACTGTTTTCTTTTTCTTCAAAATTTATGGTAATTTTTTCGTTTGTATAGTAAAAAATAAAAACCCCAGTGGTGATTAAATACCACCAAAAGAAACCTCTGTCTGTCCCCAAAAATTTTATAAAATTAATTTCAGTACAGCGTTGCATGACGAAATAAATGTCAGTTAAAATACCGCAGCACTGAATACTGAAAAATGGCCTGGCCAGGAAGGGGGTTTAACACCGCGGTCAGCAAGTGATTAATCTATTATCCACTGTCTGTGTTTGGAAAGTACTTAGGGCTGTGATCTGTTCCAACAGTTGACCTCTTTTTTTTTTCCTCGTTCATTGAAGGGCACATGAATTCAGATATATTTGGACTATATTGCCACCTACAGCTGGATTGGGCACTAGCAAGCAAAAAAGTTGTAAGCCAGCCCCCATTATAACGCCTCCTCTATCAATCACGTCTCAGTTTTTTGCTGCCATCCTAGGAGGATGTACATTTTTTCTTCAGCTCTGCTGAGAAATATCTAACCAGTTTTTGATAGCTTTTTTTTCTTGTTTTCTTTGTGGATTTCCTCTACCATTGACTTAATTCAGAATTTCTGACTACATTGCTGCTTGAACTGGTCTCTACATAGCAGGCATCCTGACTGTCCTTTCCTGAGCCTGACTTTAGAGTGTCATACCTAGATCCCACTGGATTGGATGCACAGGGCTAGGCAGGAATGTTATATTTGTTTAGAGATGCTACTTTAAAACCTGTGTGGTGAGTTCTTTTGGCCTCCAGATAAGTCACCTTTACATCCACACCCAGAGGCCTTTTCCTTCTAAAGCAGTTAACTAGTTCTGGACTTAGGGCCAGTTCACACCAAAAAGAGTGCGTTCCAGAGCGGTCAGCCTCAGGAACGCACTGAAATGCAAACCGGCCGACTCCCTGCATTCAAGGGAGGGGGTCGGGGTGGTGCTATGAAGTTAATAGCACTGCAGCCACGCCCCTGCCTGCACTTTAGTGTCTGCATTCCGGTCCAGTGCGATCTGCAAAAATGCTGCATGCACTTCAGGGAGCCGACCGGTTTATGTTCCAGTGCTTTCCAGTGGCTGAATACTCTGGAATGCACTCTTTTTGGTGTCAACCGGCCCTAATAGTCACGCCTGTAAACATTTTGGAAATACTGCAATGGCTCTCTCCCTAAAATGCCTCTCAGTTCACAATCAAACAATGGGGTATTTATATCTGGCCATCTTTGTGTTTTGGCACTTGAAATCTCATCCTTTCTCTCTGTTGCAACATCTTCCGATCTTGTAGTGCTGGGTCACCCAGCAGATAACAGCTCAACTGCCAGGAAGTAACTCCTGCCTCCGAAACCGTCTTTTGTGTGCTCCAATTTTTTTAAAAATTCATCTTCCTTTGTGTAGCTTACTATAGAATTTCTAAAATGTGCCCAATATTTTACATTCTAACTTGCATAATATTTTGCACTATTTATTGCTATAAAGAACATGGAAATGCCTTAGAGCTACCTGAAACATATGAATGGTTCTGTCACGGTTGTGCAGACACTATACTGTGTGTGTATATATTGAGAGAAAGCGAGAATATGAATGAGAATATACCTAACAGATCTGTCAGCTTAGTACTTGTGTACCACTCTCTTCCTGCAGGTGGAGCTGCTTTGGGAAGATGCTCTTATCTTGTTTGAGTACTTTAAACCAAAGACTCTTCCAGAATTTGATAGCTACAAAACCAGTACAGTCTCTGCTGATCTAGCAAACCTGCTAAAGAAGATGGCCACGATTAAACCTCTGTCCGATAAGCCTAAGTTGAGCATGGACATTGTCTCTGCTTATATTGATGGCACAAGCAACAAGGTATAGTAACAATTTAACATGAGCTTTCTGTTCTGTTAACAGTATGAGGATCCTTTTCTGAGTGGTTACCTGAATAAGATAGGTGTTATGTTAAGGGGCAATACTAGGGTTTATTTTTATCAGTAAAGTAAGTTAAATTGTATGTCAATGCAAAAAATAAATATATATTTAGTACCGCTCTGGAAGAATACATGCACACCTCCCCTTCTTGTATCCCTTTAAACATGCTCCAAGTACAGAAAAATTACTGTTGATGTGCCAGAAATATAGTGTATGCTACCTTCCTTTTTGACATGACAACACAGCTATGAATTCCTAAGCACGTGATGTAGGCCATGCCATCACTTCATTTCTAACGAATTACATAGAACACAGACCACATATCTCTTCCCGCCTCCTCATCTCCATAAGCCCTCCTTGTGCACAGGCAGAGAGCTCTTAAAGTCATCAGCTCACAAGATTTATGCCAAAATCACCAGGTATTTTTTACACTTATTGAACAGATATTTTAAAATGATTTCAATGGTTTGATTAGCAGCTTCAAAGGGACAAAATAAGAGGAGTTCATTGTTAGGGTGTACATACATTCTAATAATGGTCATTCTTCTTCTTCTTTTTTTTTTTTCTTAAAGTGACATTAAACCCTCAGATTTTTTAACATAAACCAATACGGTAATGTGTGCCTTACTGTAATCCATGGTTGTTTCCCTTCTCTTTGCAGCTCTTCCTTTTAAATCCTTATCTCTTCTCATGCTGGGGGAGAACTTCCATTTGCAGCTGAGTGCCTCTTCCTGTAGTGCTGGCTCAGGTTGTGAACCTGCACACAGACACCATGTATCCATTCCAGAGACAAGGCAGTCTGCTGCAAAACAGAAGTTCTGCCCAGCATGAGAAGAGATACGGATTTAAAAGGAAGAGCAGCAAAGAGAAGGGAAACAACCATGGATTACAGTAAGGCACACATTACACTATTGTTTTTTGTTAAAAAATCTGAGGTTTTAATGTCACTTTAAGATAATTTTTATTACATTTTGCATAAAAAAAACACAGTAACAATAAAATAAAACTCTTCAACCAACTACAGATTCTTTGTTTCCTCTTTTTAATAAGGTTTACATGTATGCTATAAGAGAGTACAATCGAGTATATGCTAGACAGCTCAAGGGTACAAACAATATAAAACTATGGTAATTCTTTTACTAGCATCTGCTCTTTCTTTCAGGTGCCAGCTCTTCCAGAAGGTGCTGATGATTCCCCTGCAATACTGAATGAGATATATTACCTTCTTGCTGATTATCACTTTAAAAACAAGGAGCAATCCAAAGCTATAAAATTCTACATGCATGACATCTGCATTTGTCCCAACAGGTGTGTCTACAGATCAACACTGTTTGACAGATATCTTGTTGAGTTTTTGTATTTGCCTATTAAAGGAGACCTATGAGGTGAGTGATTCACACTCACCCTCATAGTTACAGCCGACGTGTGCCATTGAAACTGTCACACGTCAACTCTATAGATCAGGAAGTGAGTGAACACCTACCGTTGCTCGCTCACTTCCCGATCATCTCTCTGCAGAAAACAGTGACTATTAGTCACCGCTACCTGCATGGATTCCCCCCTCCCCGATCCTCCAGCACTGATTGGAGGAACAGAAGGGGGAGGGGGCGGGCACAGCTGGCTCTACCTCTAGATAGCCAGAGCCCGCTGTCAATCAGCCAGCTGGGTTGATCTCGATAGTATTGTCGGGATCCGTCCCGGTTGTGGCGCTCTCAGTGTATATAGCGGGCAATAGTCCTCTGAGCTTTGGGTCACGGGAGGACATTAGTATATGTCCTCCTGTGACCCTAAAGAGAACTATGGGCTAAAAAGGTTACCTCATAGTTCTCTTTTAAGCACACATAAATGCTTAATTCCAGTTATTTCCTTGTCATTTTCTGTTAGCAAATACTGTAAATGTTTATTGATTGTTTCTTTCCTCTTATCAGGCTTTTTCCTTTAATACTGGCGTCACTTTTTCTGTGCCCACAGATTTGATTCCTGGGCTGGCATGGCCCTAGCAAGAGCAAGCCGTATCCAGGACAAACTCAATTCTAATGATATGAAGAATGATGGCCCCATATGGAAACATGCCACTGCTGTGCTAAACTGCTTTAAGCGAGCATTGGAAATTGACAGCTCTAATTTGTCCTTGTGGATTGAGTATGGCACAATGTCCTATACTCTGCACTCTTTTGCTTCCCGTCAGCTCAAACAGTTGATCAAAGATGTGCCTCCAGAGCTGGTGGGACAGGTAAAGTGCTATCATGTATTATCTTCCTAGAGCTGAGGTTGTTTTTACAGAGTCTACGCACTTTAAAACAAGAAATCAATGACCTCTATAGCTATAAACATTGTGAACATTGTGGAGAAATCATTCTACAAAGTTCAAAACAGAAGCTCTAAAATTGCAGATCTTCTCCCCTTATGTTCTGTGGCAGGAGAATCATGGCAGACTGCCAGGGATCAGAGGGTATTGGAAATTAAATCTTTTTCGCTGTCCTTGATTGCCTCTCACCTCTATTTCTGATCCCAACTCATTTCCTTTAACCAAATCAATGATTCCTCCACTTAGCAAGTTTTAATATGAGGCATTTTTAAAAAGAAATCCTCTTAGAGTTATTCTTATAAAGGAGGTAAACGGCATGAAGACTGGAAGTAGGTGGAGAAAGGAGGAGGCCTATAAACATGCCCTTGCAGCAGCAGCCTAGCTGTCTGACCCCAACTCTGCTATGGAGTCTGTCTGGCTGATCTTGCAGGCTACTCATCTTGCAAATGACTGTACTCTCAAAAAGCACGTAATAAACATTTTTTCCAAATAATGTGGGCTGGGCTGAGGGAGGAAACTACAGGTAGATTACTAGTTCAACTTGCCAGTTTCCACATTCTATCAGTATCGGACACCTTGGCCATTCTAGAGACCTTTGGTGATTTTTATCATTTTTTTGTTTACCTCAGAAACCTGCCATACTCCTGAGGAGCTAAAGACCATTTTGGGCACTTGATTTTCCTAACTTGACTTAGGCCTTCCTAGATGCCCCCCTCCTATGCATGATGACTTGGATAAGGCTGTTTCCAGCTTCCCAAATTGGAAGGCCCTAGGCAATTATGGTTTACTGATAGTAATCTATAAAAATGTAAAACTGAGCTCCTCCCTATTCTGCTTAAAACCTTTAACTATGTCCTTATCAACACATATGATCAAACAATATTATATTGACAAACACTATTATATTGGTAACGCTAAAGAAGGGCTAAAAATCCGTTCACAACTGACTTACAGGCTAATCTCATTGTTTAATGCTGTTAAAATTCTGGCTAAGGTGTTGTCATAGCATTTAGTCAAGATAATTTCTACCTTAATAATAATGCACCTTAATAAAAAATGCACCTTGATCAAATTTAAATCTGCAGCGATTTATATTTACAGGATCTTTCTAAACATACAAACCCCTCCTGACAACATGATTAACAGAGCCCTGCTGGCTTTGGCATGACCAAGGCCTTTGATATTGTAATCTGGCTCTGTCTTTGGGACATACTTAAGAAATTTGAGGTTTGGCTCTACCTATTTTAAATGGCCTCAACTTTTATATGCTCATCTTTAAACCTGTATCAGGGTTAATGACCCTTACTCATATTGGGGTTAACTGTTCCTCCTACTGTATAATCTCTCATTATCTGCAGCGTTGAAATTCACGGTTCCAATTGGAAATCAACCGGTAAGTCAAAACATTTGATAGCTGCCCTACTGTGTATTTTAGGTGAGACTATGGAATCCTGCCAAACTGCTGCTGGACATTAGGAATCTGCGTAAACGCCCCCCATGGTTTAATGACTCGCTACCAGAGCTGTTTAAGCTCTGGGTCTCCCTCTGTGGCAACAGGCTAAGGTTGGAATGGTGTCTGTTATAGCCAGCTGGTGTCTTGCAATTCTCTCAGTGGAGTAAATACAGGTGGCAACAAGATTTAGGCACATTCTTGGTACAATACCTAAAGTGTCTCTGTCATAGTGTGATGTAATTGTTCATTCTACGTAGGACATACTGCACACTCCAGTTTCTATTTACTATTGGGCTATGCACAGACTTTAATTGCATGAAGTGCAGGAGAGATAAAGCAGATCTGATCCATGTTTTATGGAGATGTCCAAAGTTGCTTCAATACTGGAATGGTTCTGAGGGATGTTCTATATATTCTTGATGGAAAAACTGCCACACACTGAAAGGGCTTTGTGCTGAAATATATGGTCTTTGTGGCTTAAGGATTGATAATTACCTGGAGTTCCCCACAGATATCGCCACCCAGTTAGCTCGTTTGTAGCACACAGCCTTGGATAGTGCCTGTTAAGGGCAGTGATATTGGGTGTGGGAAATAAGACCTAGTACACAATATACTATTGATTGCTATCTTTGGTTTATTATCACATAAAGTATGATGGTGTTTGCTCTGGTGCCTTGACAATTACACTTTTGCAATATGTTCATATTTGTCGGACTCTACAAATAGTAAAAACTATCCGATTTAAAAAATATCTAGAAAAAAGTACACTTCATTAACAGTAACACTATATTTTAAAAAAAATTAACTCTGAAGTATTTTAAAGGTATTTTTGTATATTGATTGCATAGAAAATAATATAATTTTTAAGACAATATCACCAAAAGAAAGCCTTGTTTGTCCCATAAACATATGTATTACTTTGTTATCTTAAGTAATGACAAAGTTATCGATTAATAAAATATTAAGTATAATAATTTCCCTGGTCCATAAGGTGTACAGAGGTGCGAGTGCTGAAGTGGTTAGCATTAGCTGTGCTTTGTACTCTGAGAGCGTCTTTCTTTATTTGCATGCAATGTGCTGTGCTGCTTTTGAATCATGACTTGAATTTTTGTATCTGTAGTTGAAGGAACGTCGGGACAGCATGCTTGAGACAGCCAAGCAATGCTTCATGTCTGCTTCTCGTTGTGAAGGAGAAGGCGATGAGGAAGAGTGGTTAATTCATTATATGCTGGGCAAGATTTGTGAAAAACAGAAAGCAGCTCCAGAGCAGTATCTGCAACACTACAAACAGGCAGCACATTACCTGCATGAGGAAGCAGCTCATTATCCTAAGAAGATCCATTATCACAATCCTCCAGAGCTGGCCATGGAGGCTTTAGAGGTAGCGCAATTATTTTTTTGGTGTATGCAAAATATTGGTCTGACTGCAGCCCACAGGGCTTTTAGTAAACTTATAATTTTTACTGTAGCACCGTACTTCCCCCCTGCCCCTCATAACATCAACAAGCTTCTAGAATTGGAACGACTTGGCTACTATAGCCTTTGCGAAAGTCCGATAATCATTTGTCCCACTGTTGCAGACCAGGATGATATTTTGGTCAAAACTTTATGTACTCTGTAATGGTCTGTTTTTTAATGCAAATACAACAAAGGCACAATATTTTATCTGCTGTCTGCTAAGATTAAGTTCTGGATTTATTTGCAGTGCCTGAGCAGATCTGGTTATATTTCTGCCCTGATAGCAGTGATCATGTGGCTGGCCTAGTAAGTAGATACTTTAATAGATCATTTTATATCCAGTCTGATCACAGTGATCATGCATCAAGTCTAACTGGCAGGTACTCAAGCAGATCCTTTTACACTCAGCCTTATCACCATGATCATGTAGCAGGTCTGGCTAGTAGAGGCATGAGCAGATCCTTAGGCTGGCCATACACCTTACAACCATCACACGACTTTCGTTGTGCGATGGTTGTAAGGTCATTAAAATTTTGTACGATCTGCCCATCTTGGACAGGCAGATCGTACTTGCGGAGAGGGCTTGCGATGATTGCAGTGCTGAGCGGGCAGTGTGCGCTTGCGCACACCGGCCCGTGCGGCATTCGTCTTCCAAGCACGCTACCAACCCGCCGAAAATCGTACGATTTTCCGCGTGTTTTCGAGCGTGCTAGGAAGACAAAAGTTGTGCGACCGTACAGTAGATGCGATCACACGCTGCCCATACACCTGCTGATTATTGTACGATCGTGGGATCACCCGCGATTATCGTACGATAATCAGCAGGTGGATGGGCACCTTTTATCCTAATCACATTGATTATCAAGTATGGTAAGTAGATGTCTTTTGTAGCTGTTAAGACTGCATCATGGAATTCATTATACAATTATATAATTCTTTTTAATAAAGATGTGATGTAAAATGATTGGCTGCTTTTTAAACATGTATTTATCACAATTTAAAAACATGGATTAGGTAGTAGTACATTAGTGTATACTACGGTACATACGTTAGAAGGTAGTCAAGTTTATGATTTTTCTGCCAAGGGAAATAATATTGAACAACATTGTGATGGCTGTTTGCAAGTTGCCTGAACATCTTTCCTGTAGAAAACGTAATCTCCAGATATAATTATTGGAACTCATTACAGAGCTTATTGATCCAGGAAATGAATCTTGCCTTTTTTTATAGAACCAGCAAGGAATTTTATCTGCCATTAAGACATAGATAACGTTTTTATCTTCTTCTGATTGCTCGTTGGTGTTATGTTTCCTAATAGGTAGAAGGTGATCCACAATAATAAAGGTAGATTATTCTCTTTCTATAAATTTGTACCAATGTAAGGAAGAATACATAGCATCTGGGGTTACATAAGGATTAGTGGTATTTATGCAACAATTGACAAACTGTGCAAGTGCAGCAAGGGACTGTTGACAGAAATCAATGTACTGTACATGTGCAGTTGGAGCAGTAAAGGCTTTGGTACAGCATATGCACCTCTAGAATGCTGTTCACAGTTCTTGTGTTGGTTGTGTGCTGTGAGGATGATTCACCATTAAAGTGAAGGGAATAAAAAAGGTAAGTATTTTCTTGTAGCCAGTGGGGTGGCATCTTCTGGTGACCTGGGAACTGTCTGCATTTTAATTATTACAACATAGGGACCACCTGTCATAAACTGGTTGGAGATGAGCCCTGTTATAAGTATAATAAAAGAGATGGCTTAAAGAGATCCTATTTCTATCCTGAGAAACATCAGTGAGTGGCACCCTGTCAAAGAATAGGGCAAATATTTACCTGTCTGACAGGCAGCAAGGGTAATCTTTGTTTGCTTCAAGAGCTACAGGTGCTGCTTCAGTCTGACACCTGAGTGAATATAGATATCGTTTCCCTTGGTGCTCGCTGTTTTCTCCCGCTGAAAACCCATATCATTGCAGTACAGTAGTCTGTACTGGGTCGGCTGAAGGAGCTATCGCTTCCAGCAGGGGACATGTTATATGACACACTTGGAAATGTCATATCACAGGCACCTGTAGCTCTTGACGTGACCAAAGATTTTCCCTGCTGCACGCCAGACAGGTGAGGTGGGCCATTTTCATTTTGGTGCCAGATTTTTCCTTGACATAATGTTATATGTGCATAGATAATATATACCTGTACAGATTTATACTGTTTTTAATAGGTGTACTTCCGTCTTCATGCATCTGTCTTGAAACTGCTGGAGAAACCTGCCCATGAGCTGGATCATAAAATGTTATTCACTGTCATGAAGGAAGCTTCAGAGGGGCCATTTGCCAAAGGAGAGGAGAAAAATACACCCAAAGCCAGTGAGAAGTATGTGGTTACCCAGATAAGTATGCATGTGACAGCCTTTACATTACATATTTACAGATATGGGTAAATGTTTAGGCTACGTATGGGTATGCTAGTGTCTATGTTCTTCATTTTGATTACGGTTTTTGCTATTGTGTTCTATGAACTGTTGTTTAATCAGTTTCTTTCATTTATTCCTGTAAATCAGGGAGAAGCATAGTGCGTTGGATGAAGACTCCCACTCTTCAGCTGGGACGATGCCAGGCCCCGGGAATTCCATCCCTTCCTCCTCTGGTCCAGGTCTGACATCTCCACCTTACACAGCCACTCCGACTGACCACGATTACATCAAATGTAAACCCCCCCGTCATCAGGCCACACCGGACGGTACAGTCCCCCTTCTCAATACCACCAGCGCCGGGCAAAGCTCTGATTGCTGGGGAGGTGTGCTCAGGGGAACATCTTCTGGCCATCACCCACAGCTCTGGCTGGCATACTGGGTGACAGGGAATTATTGCTGTTCACTAACCTGCTTCTCATTCCTCTCTGCTGGAAGCATTTCTTATGCTGTTGCAAATGCCAAACTCAAACGGGATTGATACAAATTCACCAGGCTGACACAAATGCTAAAATTCTATAGCCAAAATTGCATTTGTGATTAAGAAAAAAAGATCACACTTAGCTTATTTACTATGACACTCATGAGGATAGATGAAAGTAAAGTAGTTGGGGTAAATTATATGGCAGATAGCCTATGTGGGAGGATGTCTGCTCCGTCAGGGATATTTCATAAGCAAATTGAAAGGTTGTTTATGATTAGTTTATCCAATAGCGTTTCATACATTTTATATTCTGTCTTCTAAGGTCGACTCTGTCCCGTTTGGAGGAGGCACCTACATTCCTGAATCCCCCTTTTTTCTTTCTCGCTGGTGGGGGGGAGATGCATGCTGATGGATTGGATTGTCCTCTTGCTTGGCCCAGCACATTCAGTGCTCTTCATCTGAACAATATTAACATGCTTATGTTGTACCCCTGCCTGTGAAATTTCACTCAAATGCATTCATTTCATTCATTCCTGTATATGACCATCATACAAGTATTTCCTAATAACTGATGATTCCAAATACCCCAAACTTCTGATGATGTTTGCTTCAAAATTTGAGCCAACTATATAATGGATCTAAGTCCTTCTTTTATCAACACCTGTCCACTGGGCACCCAACTGGCGCTGCTGAAGTGCTGGAAAGCACAGTTTGAAATGTCACTGAGCTGGGCAATACAATTCTGTTTCTGTGGATTCCATGCACCTGCAGACGTGTTCCTTGTTATCTGACACTGCTTGAGTGTATTGTTGTGTGCCTATTACCCAGGGATCCACTGTTGCTTCTCACCTATTGTCCCTTGACTCCCTGCTTCACCTACTGCTAAGCTTTGCCTTGCAATTGTGTGTGACTGTAAATTAACACGGTTAACAGTGATTCTTTTGTGGTTGTGAATGAATTTCCATGTATAGTGGTAGCTTTCGCCATGTTTGCTTATTGAATTGTGAACAAGTATGTGTTTTTCTGTCTGAATACATAGACCTTCTATAGGGATCTTATTTTGGAAACTGTGTACATAGTAGACTACCTTCTCTGTTGGTTGCAGGTCTATCCTTATATTGCGCCTTAGAAAATAATTTGATATATGCCTTTCACACAGCTGAAAGTTGTTCAAAAAAGATAAACACGATTTAATATAAATTTCAAAAGTGTATATTGCCCATAGTTCAATATAGGTCAAGTAAGGTTCAATGTTTGGTGGGTTTAAAGTAAACTCACAGAGTAAGTAAAAGGAATAAGGAGTGGTTCTCAGTCTACACCAGCACTGCATTCTGCAAATGCTAGGACATTTCAAATGTGGCATATTTAAATGATGGAAAGTAATGGAAAAAGCTACAATTGGGTTTTGTATGTGTAATTTTCATCCTTCTTACTCTAGAAGTGAATGATGGGGCCTTCATTCACTGACTAATCTGTGTGTGTCACCACAGCTGTAAATACAGTAAAAACACCTGTGGTATGCCTGCCAGCACAGTTCAGAGTAATTATTAAAAAGTGACAGGTTCTCTTATAAGCGCAACCTACCCCCAACCTACTGACACCTTTGCCTTGCCCACCTGTCACTCTGTACATCTGTTAGAGCTTTCAAAAATACTCTGTTCTGCTGGGTACAGGGGACCATTTGATCCTTTCCACTTCCTCACAGGATGCAGTGCTTGGCTCTAAGCAGCTTACTGCCAGGCCCTTTGGCTGTCCCTGTCCGGCTCAGTCTGGACACGGACCAATCACCAAACTGCCCATAGTTATGGCCAGCTGACAGTGGATGCACTGCCCTTCAAGACTGGTGCATCCACTGCAAGCCATAACCCAGCGCAGGCCCCCTCCTCTTTAGTTGTTGGTTGCTAGGACCGCTGACAACCAATGATGTCAGGTGTCCACCTCCTCTGCAGTAATTGGTTGCTAGGACTGCTGGTGTCCTAGCCACCATTGATGTCAGATGTCCACCACCTCTGCAGTCATCGGTTGCTAGGACTGCTAATAATTGCCCCCATGAGCGTGCCCCCTTACATTAACTACGAAAATAAGGGGCACTGTGATAGGGACAATCAGTTTAAGGGGACACTCTGATGTGGACAACTAATCATTAGTTGCAACCTTTGGAGCACCCCAACATTAGTTGCCCCCATTAGATTTTTTTTAAATCAATTTATGTTTGTGCATGTGGACAGCTTCACAGTAATGTGTCGACCCTCCACAACAGTCCCGGTTTCTCATGTGGCCCCTTGAGAAAATGTATAGCCCACCCCATTTTTTAGACCCATGGCTCCAAGAAACGGAGTTGGGGGGGGGGGAGCACGGTGAAGGTGATAATCAGTGCGTAAAGGTTGAGTTTTCAAGAGAACCTGTCAACTTTAATGAATTTTTGTGCAGTATCAAATGTCGGTGAATCTCTATTGGGTATCATAACTTCGTGAACCTGTGCAAAAAGAATACAATCCTTTAGACTTTGTGTCCTCATTTCTTTTAGCATTCAAGCATCCTGTTTGCACCTTTTGTCTGTTACTACTACACACTGTGTAAATTGTGTTGTAGATCGTAGGTTGGTATAAGTCAATGTAGTGTAAAATGAGAAACCCTTGTACTGGATTTAACTAATGCATTGGTAAAGCTGTGATGTTGTTTTTCCTTTTTTTAATTAATATTTAATGGCTTCTAAATGTGAATTACATCCACACTTGAAAGACACTTTATAGTTTACAGAACTACATTAAAGTTAAACTGAAGCAATTGCTTTCTTTTTAGTTTTTTTGTTTTTGGATAGAGTAAGGTAGGGTTATAACCTATGTCATGTTTTTTTTTTGTTGTTGCTACCTATGTCCCATTGGGGAGATTTCCTCTCACTTCCTTTCCAATAGCCACAACAAGAAATGAGAGGAAAACTCTCCAAAGAGAGGGTAAGTCCTGGTGGTCAGCCGGGTCACCAGACCTAGTGTCTCCATTGGAAGATTTACCATCTATTCCTGTTCTGATGACATCCCAGGTTTTTTTTTTTTTTTTTCAGTGATAATGGTCCACAGGACAAATTGAGAGGGTGAATCTCTCTAACGGGGATACAAACAGCAGCAACAACCTGACAGGTGTTCTTATCCCTCTCCACTCTATTCAAAACAAAACAATAAGTTTTTGGCTTCAGTTTCACTTTAATGATATGTCACAGTATCAGTTGTCATAATAAATGTAAGCGTATATAGAATCTGAATAGAATAAACTCTTCTTGGCTGCATCTGTTATAATTCTTTGGTTACGTACATCGTAATCCAGTCTGGTAAGGTTTAGACTGGTAGCTGAATGCCTATTGGTCCATAGACAATTGTGCCTGTGCCTATTCATAAAATTCAAACTTTTTACATTTGCTGCATTCTATTGCACACTGGTAAACATTTGTGTTGAATATTTTTTTCAACAACTTTTCTCTTTAAAGTGACATTGTTACTCAGAGGTACTTTGTGTGATATATATGTGCTTAGTGCGATAAGTGCTAACACATTAAAACTTGAGCATTTGGTACAGTATTTTTAAAAATGCAGCATTTGCTAGATCATTATTACTAGGGATGCACCGATACCGTTTTTTCCGTGGCGATATTTTTTTATCGGTACTCGCCGATGCAGAGTACCAATACCGACATCCCGAGGTAGCGTGGGCCTGGCTTCCTGACCAATTAGGAAGCCCGGCGGCGCGTTATGACCCACCACCCAGCTTTTTTAATTGCCTGGAAAGCCGGCTTTACACTCACTCGCTACACTGCGGGGCAGCCTGGATTCCTGACCAATCAGGAAGCCGGCCAGCAGGTCAGGAAGCCTGGCTTCCTGGTTGGTCAGAAAGCCAGGCTGCCCCAAAGTGTAGATAGGCAGCGTGAAGCCAGCTTTCCAGCCAATCAGGAAGCTGGAAGGCGGGTCATTACCTGCCACCCGGCTTCCTGATTGCGGGAAGCCGGCTCCAAGCTCCCTTTCGGTACTGCCCCTAGACAAAACAAGCACTTAACCCTTGCAGTGCGGGGGTAACCTCACTACAAGGGTACGTTTTTCTTTACTCTGAGTTCTTTTTTAAACATTGTTCTTGCTAGCTTGCTCATATGCATGTGTTATAATTAGGGATCCACCGATACTGGTATCGGTGCCAATACCGAGTATTTGGGCGAGTACTCGTACTCGCCCAAATGCTCCAATACTTACCCCAATACTGTAACTGCTGGTCAGAGGGAGATTCCCTTAATTATAACACATGCATATGAGCAAGCTAGCAAGAACAATGTTTAAAAAAGAACTCAGAGTAAAGAAAAACGTACCCTTGTAGTGAGGTTACCCCCACATTGCAAGGGTTAAGTGCTTGTTTTGTCAAGGGGGCTAAAATATAAAGCTGCATTACTCACCTGATCCTTTGTTCTGCATGCATCTTATCCCCTCCGCTCCAGCTATGGAATGTCCCTCTGCGTCCTCAAGTCTAATGCAAGTCAATAGACCTAAATAAGACATGATGATATGAGCGGTCCTTAGACCGCCAGAGCCCACGGGAGAAGAGGCTGTGGCTGTCGGTCTAGCAACCTGGAGGACGCCGGTGGGACCGAGGATGAGGTGAGTAAATCTGCTACATTTGAATCCCCTAGACAAAACAAGCATAACCCTTTTAGTTCGGAGGTAGGCCAGCTGCAAGGGTACGTTTTTCTTTTGTTTGCCCGGAGATTTAAGAATTCTGCATTTTCTTGCATTAAAAGTGCACCAAAAAGGTTTAAATTTAATGGACCATATCTGCCAAATATCCTGGCATGCCCTTTCAGAATAATTGATGTTATTGGACTGGACTGGGTATTTGGCTGTCACATGCAGTACATGGCAAGAATATGAGTAATTTGGAATAGATCAGATGCTTTCAATGCTGGCAGGGCGACATCACGTTACAAAGTAGAAGATCCATCGCATTAACGGATATCAACTAATCAAAATTCATAAGTTACTCATCTGAATTGAGTAAACTGAAATCTGATACTGCTACTGGCTACTGCATACTACACATCATTACTAATGTTGTGTAGTTTTGCAGAACATAGATAACGGTCTGTGCAATGTATCAATTGTCTTGTGATGATCTAATGCTTTGGTTAGGTGCATTGATATTTAATATACCAGATCAATAATAAATGTTGGAAGATACTTTGTTATGCGTTTGTTTTTTTTTACTACCCTAAAGGTGCACCAATTTTTTTTCCAAATGTAAGCGTGTAGAATAGTTAGAACATTTAATGTAAAATGTATAAAATCAGAATATACCGCTTACATATGTCAGATGAACAATGCCAAAAAATCTTGCATTTTATTAGGATTATCTTGATTTTCCTTTTTAGCAGTTTCAATAATTCAAAAATGTTTAAATTAGCCTTTTAATAAAAACAGAAAGAAAATGTTCATTTTGATGCAGGTCTGCTACATTCATTGCTAGACCAATGCTTCCTTAAAAGGGGCTCTAAAATGTATGTGAACTCTAACATTAATCTTCCCTTTTAATCTGTTATATACATTATTGAAAATGTTTTGTTATATCTGTTCAACAAGTGCTAACAAAAACACCTGTTGATCCTGCCAGAATTTCAGTAAGCTCGTAAATTCCTGTGTTTTTCAGTAAGCTCGTAAGTTCCTGTGTTTTTCAGTAAGCTCGTAAGTTCCTGTGTTATTCAGTAAGCTCGTAAGTTCCTATGTTTTTCAGTAAGCTCGTAAGTTCCTGTGTTTTTCAGTAAGCTCGTAAGTTCCTGTGTTTTTTGAAGCAATGTTATTAGCCCTATCCAGCTCACCTCTGAACTATGGAACACCTGCCTCCTATAGAGACCAAGAGAAGGGTAGGTGCTCTGTACTTCCAACACACAACCTTTTTAGGGTGTCAACGCTGCTCTTCGATAGATACACTAGCGTGAGTAAGGCCCCGTTCACATTGAGCGATTTATCGCGCGGTAGTTCCCGCGATATCGCAGCTATTTACCGCGCGATATCGCTCTTCAATGCATCTCAATGGGGCAAAGGGTCCTGCTGTCGCGGGTCGTGTGTCGACATCGCGCAAAATGCAAATCGCGCGACAAACGCGCGAATTGCGCAATGTGAACGGGGCCTAAGTGTTGTCACTATAGGACAGTAAGTTTGGGAATGGCAGGACGACCAGGTGAAAATAAATGCAGCCACCACTTCTAAGGACTTCAGCTGCTATGTATTACCTTTTAGATACACTTTAATGCCCAGTGTTAATAATATTTATCAGTCACTTTTAGAATAATTATGTGCATGCTTAAAACAGGGATGGACAAAATGAATTGGAATTTAGACACCGTCCTGTCCAATCCAGGAGCCAGCAGGATTTTTTTCAGGAGCAGCTCCGACAACAACCAGAGAGAACCTCAAATGTTGTATGCCAGCTGTCATTTTTTAAGGAGCATTGGTTACCTGGCTCCTGTGATTTGCCCAGCCTGGCTTAAAATGTGACTTTTAGTACACCTCTATTACAAGTTGCTTGTTTCCTACGCTGCATTAGAGGATCTGCAGCAGGCATGTGTTCTATCATATACATTTATTACACAGTTTATGGCCTGAAGGTGAAAGGAAAAATGACATGGTTATATAGCTTTATTAGAAATGTTAATTCGGTTGGTTTCAGTTTGTGCATGCAGGTTCCCTGTTTTTGTGTGGTGTTTAATGGCATTTGGTAGACGTTAGTTAAAACAAGTAGAGACCTAGAGATTGGTTTTGTTGTTATGCTGCTTTTCTTGATGGGAGTAGAGTGCTACATGACTGTGACTATTAATCTAACATTCTGTATCCCATGTCTATTCAGGTCTACTGTTTTTTTTTCTGGATCTAATATTACTCTGTGCTACTGTAAGTCAAAATGATTAATTTGTGTGTGGCCCTAGAATGGCAGGTGATGTTAAAGGCTTTTCCGTTGTTCTTTCCTGTCCTTTGCTCATGCAGCTCTCTGTTAAATGCTTGCTGGTGAAGGGTATTTGGTAGCTGGAGATTTTTTACTCATAGTTTCTTTCTTACTTTTAGATCGCAGCCAGGACAGCATGGCAGTTGTGCTGTCGGACTCTAGCTCCACACAGGACACATTCACGGAACCAGCCAGTTCCCAGGACAGCACCAAGAGACTGTTTTTGGAGAAAAAACCCAATTACTCTCATACTGCAATACATTACAAAGATATACAATCAAATATGGATGAAAGGGGTAAGCTATCTCTGATAACCAGCTAAAACTGTTTACTTCTCTGGCAACTGAAACTAAAATTCCCTGCTGCAGACCCCTCTGTGTAGAATAGGCAGCCTAGAATACATAGTTACATAGTATTTGAGGTTGAATAAAGACATTAGTCCATCAAGTCCAACCTATAGGATCTCATTCTTAGGAGTACTTAATACCACTTACAATGATAGGTGAAGTTAATTCCAATTATCGAAACACATTGGCTGCAACCAATGACCAATATATGTCATGATTGTATTATAAGGTTTTATCAGCAGTTGTCACTATAGATGTAAAATCTGTAATCCTGGGTGGTGTATATGTGTGTTAGGGGAGTGGGGGTCACCTACCTGTTACAAGACTCTTCTAAGAGTTATAAAGTCTTTGTACCTTTTTATTGACTTGATCCATCAAGCATACTAGGAGAGCAGACCCAGATATTCACTTCAATGTAGTGTAAGCAACTTGTCACCTTCACTGGAAACAATTATTACCTGCTAGACTTGTAAATCTTAGATAGCAACCTTACTTTTTATCCTTATTATAATACAGGGTTCATATAGTGCCAACAGTTTGCACAGCACAAAAAGAAGGAAGGCCGTCGAGTTACAATACAATTTCAATAGAGGAGGGTTAGGAGGGCCCTGCTTGTGAGAGCTTACAATCTAGTGTAGCTAGCAAGTGATACAGTGAGTAATTCAGTCTCATTTTTATGAACAAAGGAAAAGCAGGTTTCATTTCAACTCTTGTCTTGTCTAGCAACTGGACTAGTCCCATTACTTTTGGTGCCTTGATACCTGGTGACAACTTTACAGATATTTCCCGAAGGTGTAGTGCTGCCATATTGACCTATAAATTATACCTTACTTTCCTCTCTTTTTCATCTCGCTGTATCTAGTATAGTGTCTCACACCTATTTGTTTCACTCCTTGTCTTTGACTAATGGCATGGCCTGAGACAATATTTAAAATGTTTACAGACTGATGGTAATGTTCTGTTGTGACCTGTTGTTAAAGTTACCGATAAATTAGATTTTGGTGGGGAAATTGTACCTATCCTGCTATGTACTGTGAACACTCCCTAGTGATTTGGTACTTCAGCTGTTTGACAATGCCCCATTTTTATATATATATATCTAGATGGATAGATATATATAATTTGTAGAGGTGAGAGTGTAATGGAGGTATAGGTCAATCTGCTCTGCAGTTCCAAAGGATACCTGCCTTTATGAATGGGAGTTCAGTCTTTGCAGCACTCCTTTTCTACTTCTATTGAGTGGTCTGAACCCAGCCACATCCCATCTATAGATATTGTCTCCATTCTGTATACTGTGAAGCTATAATTATTAGTTAATAGTGAATATAAAGTCAAAATAACTTTTAATTTTACAGATGGCTGCATAATCTGAACAGTAATAGGATTTTTCTTTGGCTTCTGTAATATATTTATTTTTCCCCACGTCTTTTCCCTTTAATCCTATACACTGAGTGGCCAGATTATTATGACCACCCCATCAGTACTTCGTTGGGCCACGAGATGACTTCTTTGGGCCGCCTCGTGACTCCACGAGATGTTGAAAGGTGATACGAGGAATCTGGCACTGCACTGTTGCCCTTCTGTTGTCTTGTACCAGTCTTGCCACTCTCCGTTCTGCCCTAACATTGACTAGTCGCTGACGGCCACAATTCGCACGTTCAGACCCAGATTTTCGGCTGACAGTCCAGTCTTTAAACACTTTAACAACAGCTGCTCTTGAACATTTAAAGAATTCTGCTGTTTTGCTGATTCTCGCTCCATGGCTCCAAGCGCCAACAATCATCCCACAGTCAAAGGCTGTTAAATTGCGTTGTTTACCCATCTCTTCAGAAACAAATCACTTCTACTGTCGTGGTAAACAACCTGCTTTCCTATTTATAATGGTCTGGTCCGCTAGCAACTTCAGCGTGAAATTATAGCTAATTTTGCTACAAACGTCAGGTGGTCATAATAATCTGGCCACTCAGTGTATACATTTATGCAGAGACTTAGTAGTATGAGCCTTGCTCTATCCCTATATAGCAGGGGTGGAGAACGTCTGGCTCGCGGGCCTTAATCGTTTGGTCTGGCCCTCCGAGCTGGCTCCCCTAGTCACTGGACGATGACGCTAGAGAACAGACATATACGGAATTGCAGAGCGATTCTTCAAATGCCAAATATAGCTAATCTGAATCTGCAAATCTCAGTGGAGAAGGAGAGGAATCGACAGTCAGAGAGGGCCAAGAAATGGGGTAAGGGGAAAAGGCCCCCGAACGTCCAGGAAAGAAAATAGTCAAAGGAGATAAAGGGAGGCACTGAGGTTCCAAAGTTAGCAGAGTGAGATCCAGAAACTAGAAGGGCGTCAGACTATCTGGGGACAAAGAGGGATGTGCATAATCGATCCATGGCTGCCAGATTTTTGTTGGTATCCTGAAGAATACTCGTCAACTTTTCATTTAGAAAGAAAAAGTCCACGCGCCGTTTGACTTCAGCAAATGGAACAAATGTTTTTTTCCAAGCGCAGGCGATAGCCTGCTTAGCTGCCAGTAGCACATAGGTAGTCAAGCCGTGTTGGTTTCTACTGAGATTCGAGGGTTGGAGGTGTAGAAGGGCCAACCTTGGGTAACCCTGGCAATTGGTATAGAAAATAAAGTGCTCAGTAGGCGGAACGCTTTAGTCCAAAATCTGGCAAGCATGGAGCATGTCCACTATGTATGGAGAACGTCCCCGTGGGCCGAGCATCCCTGGAAGCAGGTGGCCGAGTGTGTAGGATGGGCTAGTCTAGAGGGTACCAAATACCATCTTGTAAGGGATTTGAAAGCGGTCTCCAGTGAGGTCACATTGATGGTGCATGTGGCCATGATGTGGCACCAGATCTGGTGCCAAGCCTCCAGTGATGGTGCTGACCCAAGGTCACGTTCCCATTTGCACTCATTTATTTTGAAGGGAACACATTCCCTTCACCATTACACCACAACCAGTATAAAGCTTTGATGGAAGGGAGGTTGAATCTACAGAATGATTTTGCGTGTGCCTATTTCTGACCCTACCATGTGGATGTCATAACAAGATTTTTTAGACCAGGCCAGTCTTCAGTTGTCCAATATTTGGGGGTCCTGTTCCTGCTGTAGCCTTCCTTCCTGTTCTTAAATAACCAGAGTGGAACCCGCTATAGTCTTCTACTGCTATAGGCCATTCTCTTCAAAGTTCCATGTAATGTACATTCCGAAATGGCTTCCTGCATGCTACTGTGTGTGCTGATTTCAACAGTTGTGGGTTTTCCAGCAGTTTAAGGCCAGGTTCACACTATGGCGATCCGTGACCACGGGGATTGCCACGCGGTCATGGAATCGCCCTCCTCTGCCGTTCGCGCTGGCGGTGCCATTATTTTCTAATGGAGCCCCAGTCGCCCTGGGCGGCTTGCGCCATTCCCATTACATCATGTTTTGCTAATAAAAGGTACATGTACCATTTTTCTTGCAGTCGCTGCGCAGATGTAACCCCATTGAAATCAATGGGGCTGCGCAGCAACCGCTGTGTGCAACTGCATACGATCGCTCGGTCCCAGGACGCACGTCCCAGATCGCCCAGGTCTGCACCAGCACTCAACCTGCCTGGTCATTCTCCTTTGAACTTTTCATTAACAAGGTGTTATCACAAAACCAATACTCTTTGAATTTTTTTTAACACCATTCTCTGTAGATTATGAAGACTATATTGAGTTAAAATCCCACAAAGTCAACCATTTTCGATATGGTGCAACCATTGAATCTAAAAGTAACTGACAGTCAATGGAGAACATGCTTCTTCCCTATTTTGATGTGTAGTTAAACACAACTTACCCTATTGACTATGTATGCATGGTTTATGTATTGAACTGCAGCCACCTGAGTCCGTTTTCCTTGCTTTATTGGGCTCAAACTGCTCGCAAGATAGCTGTTGGCCTGGGGAGGAAGGTGTAGAATAGGAAGCTTGGTTCTCATTTGATTGCTTATTTAGCCACGAGGCAATATCCCCACCAATGTATAGGCCACAAAGTCAATGTTGGGTTTCTGATTCGAAATACATAGATTCACAGCTGTGGCTTAAATGAGGACTGGAAAAATATCTGTGATGGCTAAGGTACTGTAAAACGTGAGTAAAGTGGTTAGTTTGTTCTTATGTGCTAACCCTAGAGAGGTTTGCAGTCATTGAGAGCCTCTAGGGCTAAATATAGTTTCAGTCCACATTTTATTGGGTATCACACCAATACTCTTGTTGCTGATTGTTTTTACTCCATTAGTACTTTTTACTGAAGTATTTCATCCTCTGGCCTTCTTTCTGCTATAGCTAAAATAAACTAGCTTGTACATGTTGTCTTACAGTTCTTTTTAAACTCTTTTTTAAAAAGTTCTTCTATGTTGTCTACTTGTTTGCATCGGTTTTATAGTTTGACAGCTTAAACCAAGGGTTATAGGGATAACAGTCATGTAATGCTACATTTCATGGCACCTAAATTTATAGCTGACAAAGATAATCATTTTATTATTCTGTAATCTGACTGTCATCAGAAGGGCATAGCAACTTTACAGGCTACCATTTCTATAAGGCTGAGTTCACTTAGGCAGCAGCCTCCACCATCGATCCGAAGAGACAGGCAAGTTTTTCCTTCCGATATCTATCTGGAATTGTCTTCCTATCAGTATTCTGGGATTTGTTTGTCCCTGCACTGCTTGACATCCTACTGGTGGTTCATCCAATCAGGATTCAGTCAGACAATGGCTATAGTTCACACATCAGCCACCAGTGGCATACATCAGCCACCAGAGAGGATCCTGAAGTCTTGCCATGGCAATAGAGGTAGAAAATATTATTTTCTTGGCAGAGCTTTTTTTCCAGCCTTGCCTCCATCATTTACATCCTAGGCATAGCAAAGTGGTAGGCGGACTACCTTAGCTTGCAGCACCTGGACCCACAGGAATGGTCCCTACAACCAGAGGTGCCATTTGTGGGGATGCTTGTTGTGGTCCTCCTGGCCTACAGGTTCAACAACAAACTGGAGAGGATTGGCTCCAAGTACAGGGATCCTCTAGTAGAACCAATGAATGCTCTTGTGGCTTCATGGGATCAGTGCAGTCTGATCTATGCCTTTCCTTTCCTGAAACTTCTTCCTTGTGTGCTCTGCAGGGTTAAGGAGGAGGGCATTGCGTTGATTCCCATATCCCTGGACTGGCCGAGGAGGATGTGGTACCTAATCAGACTTCTGGCAGACACTCCTAGAGCTCTTCCATATCATCTGGATCTTATGTCCTAGGTACCAGTTTAGCATCTTGCTTTACAGTTGCTAGCTTTAACAACATGGCTGTGTAAGCACAGGTCCTGAGAGACAGGGGCATCTCTGAATAAGTGATTCCCATAATGCTAAAGGCTGGTAAGTCAGCTTACCGCAAAGTCTACTATTGTACAGGGAAAACTATTCAAAATATGAAGTGTCCCCAAGATAATAGAAATCCCTTACTCGGAGCTGGTTCAGTAAAGAGGTAGAAAATAAGTAATTTAACAATTTGAATATTTAATCGTAGAAAAACTTGAACAATACATCCACAACAAGACAGTTCAAAACAATGAAAAAACTTCCCTAGGGTAAACAGTAGTTTAGGAATCATGGGTGGTCTGCAAACTAACTGGTATAATATAAAGGGTTAGGGCAGACACCTACTAAGTATATCATGTACGGATACAATGTATCCCAGGTTACTCACAGCTCATGTAGCTCAGGGAGCTCAGGAAGAGACAGTCCTGCTCGAGTTCCACTATGCTGAATGATATGTTTGCTTCAATGGGTGTATCCAATAATAGTGGTTGGGATCCAGAGATAGGGATAAGTGGATAGGGCTAAAGATGCAAACGCCCTTCCCTTTTTCCCCTGCTTGGGGCTCTCACTAGCCCTCGGGCTCGAATTTCAAATTTGAGAGCTAACCCAAAAGCGTTTCCAAGTAGATGTGTGCGGCCGCACAATGAACAAAGCAAAAAGGTATATGCAGGGGTCTCAACGGTAGAAGGTTCCCAGTATGATGATAAATCCTTGGACTGTGCAAAATGAAGCAATCTGTCTGGTCTTTTTACTCAGACTCTGCTGGATTGATGAGGATTCCGATGCAGGCTGGACTCTGACCAAATCCCGGCCGACTGGGCTCCGTCTCCGCACCTCAAAGCCCGGGCTAGACAATGCTTCTGCCACGGCTGATGTGCGGGATGAGCTTTGATGAGTGTCCAGGGAAGTGGATAGCACACATAACCCTGTATTGTACATGGAAGGCGTACTTCATTTGTTGCAAGGCAAAGAACTTTGACCCCAGGAACTTCTCTATGGGAAGAATACTCACATTTTTGCAAAATGGCATTTGGTCCTGAGTATAATCAAGGGTCTGATCTTAGCACTTACATTATTGTTTCAAATACTGCTAGCTTTCCATTCTTTGATTAAAACCTATCAGGGATATAATTCCTTTCACTCTAACCCATAAGGTTCATTTCCTTGTCATCACCTCTGAGAAGTGAGGTGTCTATCCTGTAAAGTACCCTTTCTGGTCTTGCACAGGGACAAGGTGGTGTTGAGGCCAATAATATCCTTTCTTTCTTCCTAAGGTAGGTTTGGCATTTCACCCCAACCAGGACATTGTCCTGTTCATCAGAAGGAGATCTTCCTCCATTGTATTATTGTAGTTCATCTCTATCATGCAGGTACTGAGTTCATTATGAAGACTGACTTTCTCCTTATACTTCCTTATCCCCGTAGAGGCGAACTTACTTCTCGTTACACCATTTCTGGGTGACTCCGACAGATCATCATTCAAGCTTATAGTCTTATGGATCGGGTCCCACCCTTTCCTGTCAGGGCACACTCTGCTAGATCTGTGAGTACCTCTTGAGCCATTCAGCACCCCAAATTTTCAAGGCTGCCACCTGGTTTTCTGTTCACATGGTTTCCAAATTTTACCAGGTGGATGCCAGCTTTGGGCATAAGGTCCTTCAGACAGCTCTTTGAGCTGCAGACAGTACCCTTTTCTGTTGTTTTGTTGCCCTGTTAGTGTTTTGTTGCTGTTGCGTACTTCTTGATTGGACTGGCTTTTGATTTTGGTACTTAATGGACTCATCTCTTCAGGGAAGCCTATCCCACCACAACCTAACCGCTCAACCATCACATTCTCAGACAATTCATCCCCACAAATAAAGATTTACCCCAGACAACACCAATGTTGTCTAAACAGGAACTAACTTTATTGAAAACCAGCACAGTATTTATGCAGTTCTGGAAGTCTAAAAACATAATACAATCAGAGACTCAAACAATGCAAGCAAACCATCCCCTCCCTGGCGCCCCTTATCAAAGAGCAGGGAGAGAGGAGACGCATATGATGGGATTGTCTCCTGAGTGTCTATCATATGTTAATTCACTCAGCTACATCTAGTGTCAAGTTAATCCCATTGTTAACCCAATCACACAATAGACAAATAGACTTGACTAACAGACTAACAAGGTAAATGGGAGTCTCAGCCCAGAGTTAACCCCTTTGGTGTTGCTGGATTCACACCCTGTACCTATAATGGGCATAGGATGACTTAAAAGTAATGCCAGGGGAAATATGCACCGTATCCACTCCACACATAAACCTGGGATAATAGTTCCTTGTAACCCCAAGAGGTCCGAGGGGGTCTCCATAGTCCTAGGTCCATAGTTAGTAGGAAGGAGGCTAGCCCCCAGGCTCCTCCAACAGCCCCAGTGACGGTTCAGTCTGTCACATCCCACTATGTTTGTTATGTTTTTATATTTACATAACATGACGAAAAATTATTTTTAAAAATATATTTCTTACCTTTTTTTAGATGTCTTCGGTGAAGACCTTTGTGCAGATCCCAAGCTATTCTGAGCAGTTTTGAAAGTGAGACTAGATGGTCAGACTGAGCTTCCTCTCATTTACACACAATGCCTCCAAGCCTTTAACCCTTTTTGAATTTCTACATTCTAAATGAAATTTGCCAGCACAGTACAGACAGGGTTAATTAGAGTAAACATTAGCCTCCTCTCCAGCCCTCTTCCAGTAGGGCTACCCCAAGTGCTCATTTTGGTCTAGGGATGAAAGTAAAGAAGATATACTCCCCTGATCCTCAAACTTACCTGGCTGCTAGACCAGTCCCCACAGTCTCTTCTCCATTGGGCTCCAGTAGTCTACAGTGTGTGACATCACGTCTAATGGAGGTCCATTACAGTGTTATTTTTGTCGACTAATAATTTCCGTCATAGTTTTTGTCAACAACACTTTTTCCGTGACTAAAACTAACTAAAAACTATAATGAAAATATATTGACATTTTAGTCGACTAACTAAAACTAGACTAAAATGTTAGGGAGAGACGATTTGGGAAGAGATCCAATCAGAACTAATCTCTTTGGACTTCCAATTCCAGCCCCATTCAGAATGGACGGGTAATAGGTGCAAAGGCATTACAGCCAATATTGGTTTTGATTTTAATATTTTTGAGTTGCACTTGAAAGAATGAAGAATGTCATATGCAAGGTGTTATCAATGCATATCTAATTACTGGTTCTTTGTTGAAAATACTCAATATTAGAGGTGCACCGAAATGGTAATTTTAAAACCGAAATAAAAATAATTGTCAGGCCGAAACCGATACCGAAAATGTTTTTTTATTTTAATTTTTTAAAATCTTTTTAATATTTAATTTTTATTTTTTTATAAACTTTTTTTAATTTTTTTATATTCATTTTATATTCATTTTGTATTAAATATTTTTATTTTTTACATTGCTTTTAGGGGCTTCGGGGAAATATTGGGGGTCTAAACAGACCCCTGATGTTTCCCTTTTAAAATAGAAAAAGAGATTTATGACACAAAGTCCTCTATCTCTTTTTCTGTATCCCCTGTTATCAATGAACAGGAATGAGTGTTCCTGTTCATTGAGAACATGGTATATTTACTGTAACGCCAATTATGAATGAACAGGAGGTGATGTAGATCACTCCCATTCATTCATAATTGAGGATATAGTTAACATACCATGTCCTCAATTATCTACAAACACTCAGCGATCACTGATCAATGAGTGTTTGTGCTCGCTCTCCTCTCTGACACGCTGTCACAGGAGGCTGATCGAGCGGAGCAGGGAGGTGAGCTCAGCCTCCGCCCACACACCGCTCTCCAGGACTGTGATAGGCGGCTGAGCGCTGTGGGAGGAGAGCTCAGCCTCCTGTGACAGCGCTGTCTCTGCCACACACCGCTCTACCGGACGGACGGTGTGGGAGGAGAGACGCCTCACAGCGCTCTCGTCCTGCAGCGCTTGGCCGGCTGTCACTTTCTTTTCTCCCCGCTGGAGCAGCGCCCAGCGGGGAGAAAAGAAACCAGGGATGCGTCGATGTATCGGCCGAAACATGGCTCTTTCGGCATTATGCCAAAAGTGCCATTTTCGGCCAATATGTTTCGGCGGCCGATATATCGGTGCATCCCTACTCAATATTATTGTTTCTTTTATAAGACTTGGTTTAATCTAATTTTAAGATAAAGACATGTTTTATATCACAACAGTTAAATCTGTGTCTGTTTTGCATGTTCAAATGTACTAAATACCATAAGTAATAACAGATTAACAGATGTTTACTTCAGGTGTATTTAATGAGATTTGAAATTCTAGAGAAATTCTTAAAGGGTTACTAAACCCTTATGTTTTTTTGCATGTATCTACTGCTAGCAAGCAGTAGATACATGCAAAAAGTCAGCGCTGGATCAGAGACCCGCACCAGCTCTGGAGGGAAGGCTGAAAACGACAGGAAAGAAGAAGATTGGATTAAGAGACATCATTTAAGGTAAGTGCTTTAATTAAAGGATAACTATGGGGGTTAGGGCTTTTCCCCATAGTTCTCCTTAGGGTAACGGGAGGACACAAACTAGCGTCCTCCCATGCTCAGTATACCCAGAGCTACAGCTCGCGGTATACTGAGACGCTGAAGCGGATCCCGACAATTATGTCTGGATCCGCCCAGCTGCGTGAGTGATAGCTGGGTCTGCCTATCTAGAGGCAGAGCCAGCTGTACCCGCCCCCTCCCCGTCCGTTCCGCCAGTCAGCGCTGGAGGATCGGAGCGGGGAGGGCAGAGAGCCGTGACAGGATCGAGAAGTGAGCGAACGCCTGTATGTGTTCGCTCACCTCCCAATCTACTGAGCCGACCTGTGACAGTCTCATTGTCACAGGTCGGCTAGAACTATGAGGTGAGTGGAAATCACTCACCTCATAGTTCTCCTTTAATGTTGGGGGAAGGGGAAAAAGTTTTTGACTTTAATGTCACTTTAAATTACTCTTTAACTCAACCCACTAGATTTTAGTCGACTAAAACTAAAACAATTCAGATGATTAAAATATGACTAAAATTAAATGGCATTTTAGTCAAAAGACTATGACTAAAACTAAATTGAAATTTGCTGTCAAAATTAACACTGGTCCATTAGACATGAGGACGCCAAGGGACATACCACAGCCGGAGGTAGGCGTTCACTGCCGCAGGGCATTGGACCTTCTTTAACATTACATAAGGATAAGCTAGGTTGCTTTTTTAAGCAAGTGAAAAGCACTTAAAAATGTAAGCATCGATTTTTATTTTTTTAAAGTTATGCTATGTGAATAGGATGTAACAAACATAAAGTAGATATCCCAATTTGGCTGCAAAAGTGGAAATACACTTTAAATCTCTGTGGCATTTTATGGCTTTTTGTTCTCTGGAAATCACACTTAGAAATCACTCTCTGTGATTGATATGAGGCTAAGTGTATTTACATGTTACCCATTTAGTGAAATCCCATTTTAGGGAATGACTTTACCTTTTGCAAATATTGGTTCTATTTGCAGAAAAAGCCTGCAGTGCCTGTATTACAAATACAATGGGCATTATGACTTTACATACATTCAAATTTCCTAATTCCTGCCAATAACTTTGACTGAAGGATCATACCTTTCCTAGAGTTTAAACTATGAGGTGCAGATCTGATACTACACTGCTCAGTGAATAAAAAATGCCATTTGATTGCTGTGCTGTGAAAGTTCTAGCGCTTCATGCATGTATCCATAAAGGATTGTGCCTTTTCTATACAGTTTTTCCAGTTTATGCAAGTCTGTCAGTGCATTATTGTCACTGTACATGTGTAATTTATGTGTGTCCCTAATGAAAGGAATACGTTGGAATCAATAAATTCCCCTGTGGACACAAGCATTTTAGAGTAATAGAATCTGCAGACTGGTTGTATAATACATTCAGAAGTAGCATGAACATGCTAAATCATTTATAGGGTGCATTGTAGTCATGTCCCGCTTGGTTAGCAACATTCATGTCTTCCCTTAACATCTTGGGTATAGGGATGATTGACATTTTTTTTTCTCCTACGCTCCGCATTGGCAGGGAAAACGGAGGAACAGATGGAACAGGCAGACAACACCAGCTCAGCAGAACAGAGAGTAGGTTCAGAAGTACAGACATCCCCCACCTGCACTACTCCTGCAAGGGTTCTGTTTGCTCCTGCACCATTGGGTGACCCTAGGAAAAAGCCTGAAGCTACTGTGGAGGTATTGGAATATCCTCAGAGCCTACCTGAAGATTCAGAGGGGCGACGTAAAGTCTTAATTGAGCAATGCATCAGTTCCTTCAAGCTTTGTCTCGGCCGCTTTCCCCAGCACTACAAGAGTCTGTACAGGCTAGCCTGCCTGTATATTTACAGCAACACACACCAGGTAAGATAGACTAATGTGTTTAATTAGATTTTTTTCTAGCAAATTTGTGATTTTTGATTTTGGGAATAGACACACTACTTGCAACATATACATTGATTTTGTTGTTTTTTTGTTTGTTTTAGATTTAGCTTTTTCTATGAGTGTTTTTTGTTAACTTTCTGTGTTCTTGAATTCTGTTACATTATTTAAATGACCATTATATTACCAGATGTATCACATAGATTTTTTTGTTTCTCTGCATCCCGTAGAGCAGCCGTCCCTATATGGCTGACCGCCGAGGCCGGTGCATCCTCTGCTACTCATAGCCCAGTGCGGGCCCCCCCTCCTCTTCAGTCATTGGCTGCTAGTACCACTGGCGTCCTAGCAACCAATTACATCAGGTGTCCACCTCCCCTGCAGTCATTGGTTGCTATTACTACCAGCAGTCCTAGCAAACAGTGACACTGAAGTTTCCCCCATCTCGAATTACAGGAAGATGGAAGCATATGTTCTTCCATCCTCTACTGCAGCTTGCTCTGTCTCCTTCCCCTGGCCTACCAATTAAAGCAGGTTTGTTGGGACAATATAAAGAAGACAGTATAAAGTGGCACACTAAGCAGGACAACCAATGTATTGTAATTATTAGTTGTCCACATCAGGGTGCTCTCTTACATTGGTTGTTTCCATCAGAGTGCCCCCTTACACTGGCTGTACCCATCAGTGTCCCCCTTACATTAATTATGAAAGTAAGGGGGCACTCTGATGGGGACAACTAATTATTAGTTGCCCCTATTGGAGTTCCCCCTTACATTTGTTGCATTAACACCAGATGTGTTAGAGCTGTTCTGGTCACTTTTTCCAGAGCAGCCCCACCCTTAGACAAGGCAATTGCTTCTTTATGAATGGGCTCAGTTCACATAACCATGTTGTGGTCGTGTGCTTAAAAAAAAAGTACTACATGCAGGCCGCAACCGCATTTCCCATAGAAATGCCTATAGAACATAATGAAATGTCACTCGTGGCATTTCAATAAAGTTCTAACAAAAACAAAACAGTGCTATGTGCCAGTATCGGTGCATCAGCATTGTGCCTGGAAACACACCAGCATCTGTGCGTTGTAGTGCAGCTGCTGGTTTGAATTTAGCCTAAATGGCGGAATGCGGTATGGGCACAGACTGAATGACCTTTCTGTCTGGATCGGCTCTATTGATCAGGAAGTGAGCAGAAACATGCAGCCGATCCGCTCCCTTCCCAATCGTCTCCCTGCAGTGATTGTCAGTCGCAGCTCTCCACAGGGATTCTCCCCTCTCCGATCCTCTAGCGCTGAGTGGAGGAACATACGGGGGAGGAGGCGGTCACAGCTGCCTCTATATAGGCAGAGCCAGTTGTCACTCACGCAGCTGGATGGATCTCAACAGTATTGTTGGGATCTGTCCTGGCTGCGGCGTTCTCCAGTATATCGCGAGCAATAGCCCATGATATACTGAGCTTTGGGTCACGGGAGGAGGTTGGCATATGTCCTCCAGTGACGCTAAAAAGAACTGTGAGGAAAAACAGGAACAGAACAGGAGTGAGTACATCGAGAAGGACAGTGGAGAAACAAAGCAGAGTGAGGGAGTAGATTGAGGAAGACAGTAGAGGAGCAGAACACGAGAGCGAGTACATCGAGAAGGACAGTGGAGAAACAAAGCAGAGTGAGGGAGTAGATTGAGGAAGACAGTAGAGGAGCAGAACACGAGAGCGAGTACATCGAGAAGGACAGTGGAGAAACAAAGCAGAGTGAGGGAGTAGATTGAGGAAGACAGTAGAGGAGCAGAACACGAGAGCGAGTACATCGAGAAGGACAGTGGAGAAACAAAGCAGAGTGAGGGAGTAGATTGAGGAAGACAGTAGAGGAGCAGAACACGAGAGCGAGTACATCGAGAAGGACAGTGGAGAAACAAAGCAGAGTGAGGGAGTAGATTGAGGAAGACAGTAGAGGAGCAGAACACGAGAGCGAGTACATCGAGAAGGACAGTGGAGAAACAAAGCAGAGTGAGGGAGTAGATTGAGGAAGACAGTAGAGGAGCAGAACACGAGAGCGAGTACATCGAGAAGGACAGTGGAGAAACAAAGCAGAGTGAGGGAGTAGATTGAGGAAGACAGTAGAGGAGCAGAACACGAGAGCGAGTACATCGAGAAGGACAGTGGAGAAACAAAGCAGAGTGAGGGAGTAGATTGAGGAAGACAGTAGAGGAGCAGAACACGAGAGCGAGTACATCGAGAAGGACAGTGGAGAAACAAAGCAGAGTGAGGGAGTAGATTGAGGAAGACAGTAGAGGAGCAGAACACGAGAGCGAGTACATCGAGAAGGACAGTGGAGAAACAAAGCAGAGTGAGGGAGTAGATTGAGGAAGACAGTAGAGGAGCAGAACACGAGAGCGAGTACATCGAGAAGGACAGTGGAGAAACAAAGCAGAGTGAGGGAGTAGATTGAGGAAGACAGTAGAGGAGCAGAACACGAGAGCGAGTACATCGAGAAGGACAGTGGAGAAACAAAGCAGAGTGAGGGAGTAGATTGAGGAAGACAGTAGAGGAGCAGAACACGAGAGCGAGTACATCGAGAAGGACAGTGGAGAAACAAAGCAGAGTGAGGGAGTAGATTGAGGAAGACAGTAGAGGAGCAGAACACGAGAGCGAGTACATCGAGAAGGACAGTGGAGAAACAAAGCAGAGTGAGGGAGTAGATTGAGGAAGACAGTAGAGGAGCAGAACACGAGAGCGAGTACATCGAGAAGGACAGTGGAGAAACAAAGCAGAGTGAGGGAGTAGATTGAGGAAGACAGTAGAGGAGCAGAACACGAGAGCGAGTACATCGAGAAGGACAGTGGAGAAACAAAGCAGAGTGAGGGAGTAGATTGAGGAAGACAGTAGAGGAGCAGAACACGAGAGCGAGTACATCGAGAAGGACAGTGGAGAAACAAAGCAGAGTGAGGGAGTAGATTGAGGAAGACAGTAGAGGAGCAGAACACGAGAGCGAGTACATCGAGAAGGACAGTGGAGAAACAAAGCAGAGTGAGGGAGTAGATTGAGGAAGACAGTAGAGGAGCAGAACACGAGAGCGAGTACATCGAGAAGGACAGTGGAGAAACAAAGCAGAGTGAGGGAGTAGATTGAGGAAGACAGTAGAGGAGCAGAACAGGAGTGAGTACATCGAGAAGGACAGTGGAGAAGCAAAGCTGAGTGAGTGAGTACATTGAGGAAGACAGTGGAGGAGCAGAGCAGGAGAGCAAGTATGTTGAAGAGGACAGTAGAGGAGAAGAGTAGGAGAGCAAGTACGTTGAAGAGGACAGTAGAAGAGAAGAGCAGAAGACTAAGTACATTGAGGAAGAGGGTGGGGGAACAGAGCAGGCGAATGAGTATATTGAGGAGGACAGTAGAGGAGAAGAGATACTGTAGTAAGTTCACTATGTACAGTGGTGAAAAATTACCTAAAGAAGAATAGCCACAAAGCAGAGGCGTGCAGAAAGAGGAATAGGAAGCTGCAGAGTGAATAGGGATGCAGTACTTTAAAATAAGAGGGTACGGGGAAATCGGGTATCATGCAGAAGAAAAGTGTAACAAGACTCCCACTGACAGAAAACGCAAACTGTCATTCCCTTTCTATAGTATGAGATTTTTTGTGTTTTGCTATATTTCAGGATATATTACATTCCATTGCATTCTTGTTTGTCTACATAACCCCAAATATCAGCTTTTACTTTTTTTAAGTTAATTTGTCAATTTAAAAAACTGCTAACGGGTATAAACTTTAGTCACTTTAAGACATTTACTAAGAAGGTAGAGTTGGTTATTTTCTAAATTTACAATAAGGCTGCCTGTATAACTTCTAGAATTAAAGCTGAAGTTAAAGTTATATTAAAGTCAAAATGTTTTTAAGCGATTTGAAATGCTGATTAAATCACTCGCAATGAATGCTGCTACTTGATGTTTAAAAGTTTTAGTTTCCTGCAGAATCAGCTGGTCCCTGAGCTTTGGTCCTGTTTTCCTGTTTTATGGTGGTTCCTTTACCTTGCAGGGTCCCATGGAGCCACACTTGTGTGTGTTAGTAAGCTGTGTGTCTCAAGAAACACACAGGCACAGCAGGTCAAGCCATTTCCCTGC
>NW_017307167.1:48706-126889 GCF_000935625.1 Nanorana parkeri | reverse complement strand
CCCCCCCTCCCCTCCTCCTTCTGCTCCTTCCTTCCTTTCCAGGCTAGTACATGAACAGTTGCTGGAGTCTGTGTTGTCCCTTGTGATCTTGTACTGGACAGGAAGTTCAGGGAAGCTGAGATGGAAGAGGTGGAGGCAGCTGTTTGGAAACATAATGACTGTAAATGTTTGGGCAAAAATGTAAAGAGATACTTTGCTGGGCAATGTATATTTGTTTCATCTGGATTCATTATTGAAAAAAAGATTGAAAGTTTAATACTATTTTTTGTTTTTCGGTACATAGTTTATTTTAGAATCAGTATCATCCTTCCTGGGTCTCTGTTTTTCAGCCATAATCAGCCTGCATTGCCATGCAAGCAGATTATGGCTGGTTGGAGGTGTAGACTGGGTGCTGTACATTGCTTCTAGAAAACATCACTAGGTAATGCCCACATGTGATGCTGAGCATCCATGACTGATAGAACTGAAATCCAATGTAAGTGGCCCGCCCCTTTCTAACAGGCTGGGGAAGAAAGACCTAGATGATGTTGGAGGTCCTCCACCCAGTTAAGGAGACCGGTTTTAACTGACTTGCTGCAGCTTCCAATGCACCATGTGAGAAGCTTGCAATGTGCAGTGAAATCGGTAAGTAATTTCAGTACAGGAGAGGAACCCATACAACTCTACAAGACCTGAAGGTCAGGCTGGAGTACAGTTGAACGTAATGGACTTATTGGAAACTGTGATCAATAATGTATCCTTGGCCTTGCTGATCAGTTGAAGAAAAGGCTTATGGGTATGTGCCAATTTTACATGTCAGACCTGGAAGTGAATGCCCCAGGGAACTCACTCTACTTGTGCTTTGTACTCTACTCTACTGAAATCTTGCTGATCAAAAACTTCCAACAAGGTCAACGAAATCAATATTAACCCTTTCGCTGCCAAGGCCCTTTAAACAAAAAAAATATAATATTTATTGCTCCCACTCTGGTGTGCACGGCGATACCCAACATGTGTTGCACAATTGTTTTTGTATGTAGGCGCACCCGATGCATGTTTACTTGAATACACTCGCAGGGGCAGGAGAATTTAAAAATTTTTTTTTATTTTTATATTTATTTTATTATTTTTTTATTTTTTTTTTTTAACTTGAATTGCTATCATATAGGGGGGTCCAACAGACTTCCACTTTTTTTCCCACTTTAAAGGAGATCTATGAGGTGAGTACTATCCACTCATCCTCATAGTTAGAGCCGACCTGTGACAATCGCTCACTTTCCGATCATCTCCCTGCAGAGAGCCATGACTGTCAGTCACCGCTCCCCGCAGGGATCCCCACCTCCCCGCTCCGATCCTCTACGGGTGGAGGGGGCGGGCACAGCTGGCTCTGCCTCTGGATAGGCAGAGCCAGCTGTCACTCACGCAGCTGGGTGGATCTCAACAGTAATGTCTGGATCCACCCCGGCTGCGGCGGTCTCAGTATATCCCGGGCAATAGCTCACTATATACTGAGCTTTGGGTCATGGGAGGAGGTTAGTATATGTCCTCCCGTGTCCCTAAAGAGAACTATGGGGAAAACCACTTACCCCATACTTCTCTTTTAAATAAGCTATTGAAGTGCAGATTGCAATGACAGAATAGGAAGTGATGTAATCTGCATACCTGAAGATTTATAATTGTATGTCATGCTTTTTTTGTTTTTTTAAAAACCAATTAGTGATATGATATTTATGTCCAAAACTGATATTTTAGCTAATAAACTCTTTTTGTAATTGGAATACTTGTCCCGATCCTCTGTTGACCCTTTTTAAACCAGTCACTCTTGTTAGCTGGTTTATCTTTTTGGTCTATATGGTTCATTTTGGTTACGGATGGTTGACAAGTAATTATGAGAAAGGGTAATTTAAATGGTTCGGATCTCCAGGCAGAAACAAAATCGTTTTCTATTAGTACTGCAGCACCTCATGGGGGCTGGGCACAACAATGCTGTTTAACTGCATATAATATTTTTTTTAAAAAGACATTAAATAAAGAAATAACTATGTAAATATTGCTAACTAAGGCTTGTATTCCCCTAGTAGGGACAATAGATGAGCACATGTCCAGACTCCAGACCAGAACACTGTATAGTGTGGCACAGCTATATCCAATTCTGCATACCTGGCTTTATATTATAAAAAAATGCTAACGTTAGTTAGCAATGGCATGATAAATATTCATTTCATGTTCTTCATAATATTAAGAAACGGACCTAAAATCATGATTTTGTATTGCTTTAGAAAAAATGTGACCTGTCCCTTTAAGAAAAAGTATCGGTAATTGGTATCGGCGAGTACTTGAAAAAAGTTTCGGTACTCGTACTCTGTCTTAAAAAAAGTTATCCGAATACTGTGCTAAATTCTAATAAGGTAATTGCCCTTACGGTGAGGAAATAATAAACCACTCACAACTAAAACACGCAAAGTGTATGTATAACCAAAACTTATTTTTTGTAGTTTTGGATAGTGTAGAAAATGTTTGAAAGTCCTGTCAAGTTTTTTTTTTTTGCCATCTGCATTCCTGTCAGGTAGCTTTACCCTCTTTTTTTTGTTCTGGTGATCGCTGTCAGTGAGACAAAGGGAGGGGAAATCCAAGATGTCACCAGAACAAGCTGTGATGGAAAATCTTTTTCGTTCAAAAAGCTTTATTGTTTTGTCATTTTGTTATTACGTTATGTGAATTTAAATAAACAAGTTCTATCATGACCACCGCAAGTGGCAATTACAGTGTATGACACATACAACGTACATGAAAATGTAAGATCACTCAAATTCAAAAGTATAGAAGTATAAAACATAACATCAGTGCAGGCGAAGTCCAATACAAATACAAGTTTTCAACAGTGGAGGGAATAACCAGTTAGTACAGACTTCAAGGCAAGGACACAGAGGAGTAGCCTGAACTAATCGGTTCCAAGGGGGAGGCGCCCCATGATAGGGGGGAGGGGAGTAAGTACAGTGGTGAAGGATAGGTTTAAGGGAGGGAGAGGGAAGGTAAGGAGGCAAAGTATGAGAGCAGATAGGTAGTGACATCAAGCTACCCTTCCGAGCCCCACTTGCTCATATGGACAAAGAGTCTGCACCAAAGGAGGGAGGGAGGTATGACTCAATCCACGGCTCCCACAATTGCAGTGAGTTTCTCAAAAAACATCACACGTGATACTCTGGATTTGACTTCAGCAAAAGGGAGGTTAGGGGACTTCCAAGCTTTCGCAATGACCCGCTTGGCCTCTGTGAGAATGATTGTGATCAATCAGTTTTGACGTGTCGTACACACCAGTGGCTTTTTATGTAAGAGGGCTTCCAGCGGGTCCTTGCAAAACGTCTTGCCAGTAACAGTGTATAGCAGTTGATAGACTCTATGCCAAAATCTCCTTACCTTAGGGCAGGACCACCATATGTAGAGGACCAAACCCTCTACCCGGCAACCCCTGAAACAATTCGGAGAGTAAGATGGGATAGCTCTGGAGAACCGGAGCGGGAACAAATACCACCTGAAGAGCAATTTGTAATTTGCCTCAATCGTTTGGACATTCATTGAACTCCTAGAGATTGTCCTCCATATCTGAGCCCAAGTGTCAGGGGAGATGGAGCATCCTAGGTCTTGTTCCCATTTGAGAGTATAGGCGGGTAGGGAGGCCTGTAACTTGTCTAATAATAAGGTATATAGTGTCGATATAGTCCCTGAGTCCCGGTTCCCATAGTGTAATAGTCTCTCAAGGGGGCTGAGGGGGGAAGGTTTTCGCTGGGACCCCAGGCGGGTCAGCAAGAAATGTTTGATCTGGAGAAATTGAAAGATATGTCTGGGGGGATGGAAACTCTTTTTAATGTTTACACCTGTTTCGGGGACAACTGTCTAAGACGGGGCTCAAAATTTCAGGTCATGAGCCACTAGCCAGGCCTGAAAAGTTCCTCGCCACTAGTTGCCCTGCATAACGCAAACAAACACAAACAGGGCACAACGCACGGGGCACAGTACATTACACATACAGCCACAGAACAACGCACAGGACATTACACATACAGCCACAGCACAAAGAACACAGGACATTAAACATGCAGCCACAGCACAACGCACAGGACATTACACATGCAGCCACAGCACAGCGCACCGGACATTACGCATGCAGCCACAGCACAAAGAACACAGGACATTACGCATGCAGCCACAGCACAAAGAACACAGGACATTACACATGCAGCCACAGCACAAAGAACACAGGACATTACACATGCAGCCACAGCACAACGCACAGGACATTACGCATACAGCCACAGCACAAAGAACACAGGACATTGCACATGCAGCACAGCACAAATAACATAATCCTCGGTGCACAGGCAGGAAGTTATATAACTTCCTGCCTGTGCACCGAGGATTATGGGAGCTGTAGTTTCACTTTTACAGCGCCACCATGACAGCAGTGGGTGAGTGTGTCACGTAGGTGGTATACAAGAGCTAGGATACAAGAACGGACCTTAGTAAAGATGGCTGCCGTCATGCAGCCATCTTTAATATGGGAAGATGCACGGCTGTAGGCAGAAGCATAGGAGCAAGGCATCAGGCACTTGGTCCATGACTGAGTGTCTGACTCAATGGCTTCATTTCCACTCGCCCCCTCGCAATTTTCACTCGCAAATTGCGAGGGGGCGAGTGGAAATTTTGAGCCCTGGTCTAAGAGGAGATTTAAACCCTAATGGAATTACATTTAGTTTGCTAAATGTAAACTTTTTTCATCATTTGTTGAATTTCAGTGCTGCTTATCTTTTGCAGCCTCTTTGTGGCCACTTTTTGTCTACATGCAGTTGAGTAATGGCTGCATGGCATTTCTCAGGGTGGCTTTCCTGGTGGTCAACTAAAACAGTTGAGACGCTCCGTAAAGTCTACATAAAAAACAATGCAATGTTTTGCAAATCTCGTAAGCAATGGAAAATAGAAAACATATCAAATGTTTAACCTGACCATTTTAAGAAAAAAATAAGCTAATTGTGAAATTGATGGTAGCAGCACGTCTCAAAATGGGACAGGGCCATGTTTACCACGGTGTAGCATTCTCTCTTCTTTTAACAACACTCTGTAAATGTCTGGGAACTAAGGAGACCAGTTGCTGGAGTTTTGGGAGAGAAATGTTGTCCCATTCTTGCCTGATATATTGGATTACAACTGTTCAGCGGTCCTGGCTCTTCTTTGTTGTGTTTTTTTGTTTCATATTGCCAAATATTTTCAACTAATGAAATGTCTGGACTGTAAGCAGGCCGGTTAGGTACCCGGACTCTTCTACTACAAAGGCGTGCTGTTGTCATATATGCAGAATGCTGTTTAGCATTGTCCTGCAGAAATATAAAAGGCCTTCCCTGAAAAAGACGTTGTATGGATGGGTTCATGTGCTGCTCTAAAACCTGGATATCTCTTTTAGCATTGATGGTACCTTTCCTGATGTGCAACTGCCCATTCCATACGCACCAATGCACCCCCATACCATCAGAGATGCAGGCTTTTAAACTAAGTGCTGATAACAACCCGGAAGGTCCCTCTCCTCTTTAGTCCGGAGGACACGGTACACATGGTTGCCAAAAAGAATATCAAATTTCTATTCGTCTGACCACAGAACAGTTTTACACTTTGCAACAGACCATTTGAAATGAGCTTTGGCCCAGAGAAGATGGCAGTATTTTTGGATCATGTTCAAATATGGCTTCTTCTTTGCATTATGGAGCTTTAACTTAAATTTTTGGATGGCACAGCAACCTGTGTTCACAGACAGTGATTTTTGGAAGTATTCCTGAGTCTATGCAGTGATGTCCACCACAGATTCATGTCTGTTTTTAATACAGTGTCGCCTGAGGCTTGAAGATTACTAGCATACAATATTGCGTTTCGGCCTTGTCCCTTGTCCCAAGATTCCACCTCTAAAGCTTATATGAGATTTTAGTGAATAGATTTAGATTTATGTTAAGGTGGCCAGTAATGGACGCACCTGTATTTTTTTATGGTGGATGTGCTTTAAATCTGCACTGTATTGGTATGCTTGTCTTTTGGCTGTTGCACGATTGTTAGCATTTCTTTCTTCCAGCATTATGTTCCTCAGTTCAAGTCTCGGTCAGGACAATATCTGCATGTAGTTTGCCATATTCCAAGCTTAATGTGATTTATGTGGATTTCCTCCTACACTCCAAAGACATACTAGTATGTTAAAAGAGAAGTGAAGCCAAACCCTTTTTGGCTTTAGAACTCTTTTGGGTCACAGGAGTATATTTACTAATGTGCTCCTGTAACCCAAAGTCAGCATGTAGCGTGCTACTGCTCGTTATATACTGACAGAGCAGAGCCGCGTTGCAACTGGAGGGGATCCCAACAATCTTGTCATAATCCACTGGGCTACTTGATTGACAGCTGGTTCTGCCTCTCTAGAGCCAGCTGTGCCCGCCCCCTCCAATGAGCACTGGAGGAGAAAAGAGGGGAGGGGGCAATCCCTGCAGAGTGTGGAGACAGTCACTACTCTCTGCAGGGAGCAGCTTTGACTGAGCGACCAGCAGCTACATGATTGTTTAGCTTTCTGTATATAGACCAAGAGTATGACATCTGCAGGGTACCAGCTCTTAGTATTGGAAAAAGTATATTTTACTCCCTCAATATTTTAAATGGTTCCTGTCTAAATTTGGACCTAGTTTGATATCATACTGAACGCACCCAAGGTGGCTGTCTCACCATCTGCCCCAGCAGTAAATAAAGTCCATAGGGAGAAAATCTAGAACTATAAATTAATAAAATGTAACTTGGCACTGTAACCTGCTGTTTGTCTTTTAAGAACCATGAAGATTCTAATAAATTACCACAGGTGGATTGGTCATGTATCACTGGCCCTTCCCTTTTAGATTGCAAGGCCTCACGGGCAGGGCCCTCCTTACCATCTTGTCTTGAATTGTATTGTAGTTGTAATGTCTTCCTTATATTGTAAAGTGCGGCACAAACTGTTGGTGCTATATAAATCCTATGTAATAATAATAATAATTGGTCAGTCAGAATTAAGCTTTAGTCTTTCCTAATATCTCTGTTTCACTGTGTCGGTTGGCTGTTTCGGGCGTTAGCTCTGCTCTCTTGTTTTTCCTTTTCTTAGCTGTGCACACTATTAGATCCTAGGATTCTTGCACCATGGTATCCGTGTCCTTATCACAGGACATCCTTGATCAAGCAGAGAGGACTGTAGGGAAAACTCTAGCAGAAGGGTTCTCATTCACCCATCAGGATTGTATCAGGAGCTGTGATGTAAAACACAAATTGTCAGAGAATCTCTCTACTGTTCTGACTGTTTGGATGCTTGCTTTAACATAGGCAGCAGAATGTTTGTAGTGATTCATCTTGTATATGGGATGGCAGACCCCTGGGAGCACAGCTATCCTCCTACAGTCTGTCAAGCCCTGACACCGGAGTTAATATATGCACTGCCCACACATTCAACCAGCAGCTCCAGTAAAAAGGGAGCTGTGGACAAATTCACTAATCTCCCTGTCTGATTATATTTGTTATCCTAACTTACTTTACCTTTTGAAATTAAGCTGATCAGCTGATGTTGGTGTTATCGGAAGGGAGGACTGGCAGACTGCAATTGTTACCTGTAGCCATGTTGGGGCTGATTTACAAAAACTAGACCAAAAGTGAAGCAATTTTCCTTAGCAAGCAGAAATCTAGCTTTAAGGAAGAACTCAGGGAAAAAGTGTTCCTAACCCTTGCGGTGGGACTACCCTGCACTGCAAGGGTTAACTGCTCCTTTTTGCATAGATGTTAAAAAAAAAAAAGGTTATAAGTCATTCGAACCGCCAAGCTGGCTGCCTGCTTCTCCGGTCACTGAAGCCTCTCTTCTACTACGCTGCAGCATTGAAACGTTCCTCAGCATCTTCGCAGCTATACCCTGTGTATAGAACGTGACGATTTATAGGACCTTAGACCACTGCAGAGGAGGGGGAGAGAAGCTCCAAGGACCAGTCTAAGAGTAAGCCATCTCGGAGGATCAGGTGAGTATAACCTTTTTTTTTAAAACCTAGACAAAACCAAGCCCCACTGAAAGGGTTAGGAACATTTCTGCCCAGAGTTCGGCTTTAAATTAAATAAGTAAGTGCTGCCCTTTTGCTCCACCTTTTGTAACTAGAACCAGTGAGTTAATGTGTTGTTCCTGTGGTCACAGCCTTTTAGTTTTCTATGGTGCAGGGCAGTGTGTCACATGTTACAGAGGCATCAGGAAAAGGATGGTTCACCAAGAGTATGGCGGCTCTGTTTTTGTGCACCAAATTGCACAACTATAGGTGTCTTGCTGCACTCCTTACCGGTATAGGATGTTCCTTGAAATCCTGGTGGGTGCTCGTAGTGACCACGGATGGCGCCGTGAAGATATACAAGTTTGCAAAAGGATGTCACCAGCACACCATTTAAGTGAAATCAACAAAAGTCCATTTATTAATGGAGTACTGCCATTCCAGTACAAGCACTTTCGGGGCCGCACAGGGTCCCCTTTATCAGGCTCAGAATCACAATTTCATTTAAATGGTGTGCTGGTGACATCCTTTGGCAAATCTGTGAGATGAGTTGACTATGATTCACCATCTAATCACCTGAACAAATGCAATAGGGTGGTTATTGCATACTGCTACCTAAATAAATTCATAAACAAGCAAGAGCATCCGTGATCTCAATTGTTCCATTCCGTGATTTGCTTTCCACCTTGTTCAGATGTAGGGGAGATGTGAAAAACCTATAGCCATTGAGCTGTGCAGTCAGTGCAGATCAAACCCATTCCTAGGTTATGCTTCTCTGCTTGCACATCAGCTGGGAAGCCGATTGAGAAAGCAATGAGAAACAGTTTTGAACTTATGCGACGGTATCTATGGTAAAAAACTAAAAATACATATGTATTTCCATATCGAATTTCTATCAGTTCTGTCCCACTCCTAATAACCATATCGATCTAGACGTTTCTAAACTTACTTATTGAAGATTTCCGTGGGATGTACTTCCTTAATGCAGTGACACAGTTTCACTCAAACCTGTGAATATGCGCTAGTTTATGTCGCAACTTTCACAGAGCCTGCCTTCTGAAGTACAGATCAATGTCTGGACAATGTAACATTATCACTGCTTGCTGGAGGCAATGCTATGTAGATTTGAGATTGCATCACCTCAAGCAGCAGGGAAAGAGACACAAAGCACACTGGGAATCCAGGAAGTTGATAAAAGTGATGAGCAGACGGAAGGCAGCACTAACTACATAAAAGGGATTTTTTTTCAAGTAAGCTTTGATTGCAATTTCAAAAACAACTATAGAATGAATTCCTATTACAATGTTGATATAACTGGATAGCATATGTTAGGACTTTAAAACTCCTACATTTTAGTGCTTTCTGCTTTAAGCTTAAAGGAGAACTATGAGGTGATTTTCACTCAACCTCATAGTTCGAGCCGACGTGTGACAATTAAACTGTCACACGTCAGCTCAATAGATCGGGAAGTGAGCGAACACATACCGTCGCTGGCTCACTTCTTGATCCTGTCCCTGCAGAGAGCCGTGATTGTCACTCATGGCTCCCTGCAGGGATTCCCCCTCCCCTCTCCGATCCTCCAGCGCTGAGTGGAGGAACAGATGGGGCGGGTACAGCTGGCTCTGCCTAATCACACAGCTGGGTGGCTCTCGACAGTAATGTCAGGATGCGTCCCGGCTGCGACGTCTCGGTATGCCGCGAGCTGTAACTCGCGGTATACTGAGCTTTGGGTCTCGGGAGGACGCTAGTGACCCTGACTCTGAGACGAACTATAGGGAAAAACACTTACCCCATAGTTCTCCTTTAATGCGGCCCAGAGTCTCACCTAGTGGCTGCAAATCAAATATGACATACTCCAATGTAATATTTCATGCTCGCTTGACCAAAAAAAAGAAAACCCATTGTATTTTTATTTTTAGCCCTAAGCATAATAAATAATGGAAATGTATACAGACACAATTCCTTTTTATTACAGTTATTATATAGTGCACAATATCATTGTGTACAGGAAATTGGTTCCAAAAAAACCTATAGGACTAGTACAGGCAGTGTTAAAAAGGCTGTTCATTATAGTGGAGCCGTGCCTCCGTGAGTACCCTGGGGTTTTCACTCTAATGTATATACTTATTATGGAAACACAAGAACAGTGCGCCTCTCTTGTGTTCAAATCTTTAATGTTTAAATGTTAAAAGCAAGAAATGTACTCTCAAAACAGCCGGTAATTGAAAGCCTGCAGTGACAGAGGTTTCATCCGCACTGTGAGGCCATTAAAATAGCCACAGCATTGGACATGCAGTCTGGCATGTACATGCTTCTTACTGCATGGCAGCCTCGGTAAACGCATTTGACGCCCCCTTCATCAGAACCTAGTAGTCCACTGCATCTGGTTCCAATAAGTCTTGAAAAGCGTCCAATCTGGAGCTATCTCAAGTATGACACACTGACCAATGGGCCAAGAGCTTCAGGCCAATCAGCTCTTTGCCATGATCACGTCCCCAACAGCACGCCGGCGCTGCACTATTAAGGCTTTTTGGATGGTATAAAACTTTTCAAGTATGCTGGCGGTATGAGTGTGTGAGGGTACCCATGTATAGGAATTCTTTTAGCATATATATGGGTATAACCTCACATACGCATATATACACATATTGGGGTATACATAGGTTTATATGTCATATTCAATGTCATCTTATTTTTATGAGTGAGTGCACATGTATTCTTAAATTTACATACTGCTTTTTTGTAAATATTTGTAATCATAATTTTAATCATCATTGTTCGGAACCAATTGTTATTCATTTCAAGCACAATCTATATGAAACATGAAGTTTGCTTCAGCAATGTGCATATATGTTTGCTTTATGTTTTAAAGTTTTGCCTCTAAGGTATATTTACTAATGTACTCCTACATATAGCGAACTACTGCCCACTATATGCTGACTGTGCAGAGCTGTGCTGTCAATATTTCTGGGATCTACCCAGCTAGCTGATTGACAGCTGGCTTTGCCTCTCCAGAGCCAGGGCAGCTGTGCCCACCCCCTCTCGTCTGTCCTTCCAGTAAGCACTGAAGAAACATAAAGGGAAGGGGGGAATCCCTGTGGCTGACAGCTGTGCCTACCCCTTCTCATCTGTCCTCCCAGTAAGCACTGGAGAAACATAAAGGGAAGGGGGGAATCCCTGTGGCTGACAGCTGTGCCCACCCCTTCTCATCTGTCCTTCCAGTAAGCACTGGAGAAACATAAAGGGAAGGGTGGAATCGCTGTGGCTGACAGCTGTGCCCACCCCTTCTCATCTGTCCTTCCAGTAAGCACTGGAGAAACATAAAGGGAAGGGGGAATCCTTGTGGCTGGCAGCTGTGCCCACCCCTCCCATCTGTCCTTCCAGTAAGCACTGGAGAAACATAAAGGGAAGGGGGGAATCCCTGTGGCTGACAGCTGTGCCCACCCCTCCCATTTGTCCTACCAGTAAGCACTGGAGAAACATAAAGGGGAGGGGGGAATCCTTGTGGCTGGCAGCTGTGCCCACCCCTTCTCATCTGTCCTTCCAGTAAGCACTGGAGAAACATAAAGGGAAGGGGGGAATCCTTGTGGCTGGCAGCTGTGCCCACCCCCTCCCATCTGTCCTTCCAGTAAGCACTGGAGAAACATAAAGGGAAGGGTGGAATCCCTGTGGCTGACAGCTGTGCCCACCCCTCCCATCTGTCCTTCCAGTAAGCACTGGAGAAGCATAAAGGGAAGGGGGGAATCCCTGTGACTGACGGGCTCTGCTCTCTGCATGGAGAAGCAGTGAACGGTTCGTGATCACTCAGTTCTCGGGTGGCCTGTGTTGGCTACAGTGTCCCATGCCAGCTCTAAGCATCGGGAAGAATATACTTTGTTCTCTCTGAATACTTCTCCTTTAAACTTTGAATTTAGCTTTTGCCTAGAATTCAGGATTGACTTTGCTGTGCCCAAACTACTGCTGACCTTTTCAATAAATTCCGTACATGCCAACTCTGATGTTATGTATATTTGGCCTTTCATATTGTAGAATTTAGAGCAGGGCACATGATGGAACAGTAGGCCATTCACAGACACTCAGTGTTTTTTTTTTTATTTATGGCATAATACATTATAGATACTTTGGATGTACCATTGGCCGTTATAATAATAATAAGCACATCTCTTACATTTACTAAATACCTCTAAGTATAGCAGACAGCCTGCATGTGTCGTGTAGGTAGTGCAGTGTTGTGTCTACGTGTGGGTTCTGTGTTGTTTGGCTGAATGGTTTCTTTACAAATGGCTTAGCTGGTGTTCTGTACACAGTTTATTATTTGATACTGCTTTGTTTTGGTAACAAGATCATCACAGGGTAAGCAGCGTTGCCTGTGCCCATCTCTTCAGTTCCACTTGTTAGGAGTGTATTCCTGTATTCGCCCATAGTAATGGAGGAAGCCATGGTCAGACAGGGTAACACAAAGTAGATGACAAGGGAGTCAAGAACAATTTACTACTTGCAACTCATGTGTAGCCCTCATGCATGTGGAGATCATTCAAGTGATGTACAGATTCAATGTATCTGCACTGAGAAAAGCTTTCCTTATTCTGTTGAATCACTGAACGATCAGAGATTCTTCTTATTCTCTCTCTGTAAGACAACAAACCCCTTTGATGGTTGTAAGTGCGTGTTCTGCATGAACACTACATTTCCAATTGTCAAAGGCAGCGCTGACTGGCTGCACAGCTTGCATCTTGCAACAACAGAATGACACAAGAAAATATTGTGCAGGCTCCAAGTATTCCAATAATTTCCAGAAACAAAGTTTTCTGTCTGAGCTCTCTCAGTGGCTTGTATGGATTAAAAATGGATAATTATTACAATGCTGGAACAGTAAGATCACCATCTATATACCAATTTTCATCACATGGTTTTTGTACAATGATTCCCCTTTCTGTAGGTAACGGATAATAAATATTCCTGTAATGTTACTTGACGCGACGCTCGGCGAGGTAAGTAAGAAGAAACCTGAGCACTGGACCACGCTGACTCGAGTATAAGCCGAGGGGGGGTCACTTTTCAGCAAAAAAAATGGGCTGAAAATCTCGGCTTATACTCGAGTATATACGGTAATGTAAGCGTTTTTGTTAGCCCTAGATGATGTACAGTGCCTTGTAAAAAAAAACCCTCCCCAATCCCTTGGTGTTTTTCCTGGTTTATTGCCTTACAACCTGGAATTAAAATAGATTTTTATTTTTTTTTGTGGGCTTTGTACCATGTGATGTACACCAGGGCTCAAAATTTCAAGTCCTGAGCTACTAGCCAGGCCTTAAGAGTTACTAGCCACCAGTTGCCCCACCTAACCCTTACCATGGCCCGGCCTTAACTCCGCCCCTAAATACACCCTCTTAAATAATCTTATGATAATTCTTATCTTATGATAGTTGCCGCTTGTAAACGGCAGATTAGGAATTCCTGCTGCAGTAAAACGCAAGTTCCTGACACAGTAATGTCTAATCACAACTGAAATATACTGTAGGTGTGAATGGTGCCTAATATACACATACACTAAAGGTGTCCATGCACCTGCTGGTTATCGTACAATAATCGCGGGTGATCCTGCGATCGTACGATAATTGGCAGGTGTATGTGAAGCGTGCGACACCTACTGTAAGGTCATATGACTTTCGTCTTCCAAGCACGCTGGAAAACCTGCCGAAAATCGTACAATTTTTTGGAGTGTTGGTGGCGTGGTCGGAAGATGAATGCCACACGGGCCGGTGTGCAGTGGTGTTGCAGGGAGGAGGCTGTGAGCAGGATCGATCGCAGGTTATCTGGGGGTGATTAGTGAGGTCTGCAGCAGACCTCACTAATTCAGAACTGTCAGAGTTCTGAAAGATGCAGATGCAGACCGTGGAGCTGCTCCGGCAAGTCAGGTCTGCGACCATTTGCCTGACATGTCAGCTGTCTGTGGGTCACATAGTACCGGCTCGTGGGCCGGAGTTTGACTGCGGACCAGTACTTGGAGACCCAAATTTCCACTCCCTTTATTTTTACTTACCAAATGCGAGCAGGCGAGTGGACTACTAGTTTGTATTGAGATTGTAGTCCATCACAGGAGCAAGCTTGGAGCGGTGGAAGTAAAAAAGAAAAAAAAAGTGTGGTGTGCAATATAGTGAAATGGAAAGTGTAAAGTTATACAGCAATCAATGCAGAATGGCACCAACTATAGAGGACTACAAATCCCAGCAATAGTACATTATACAGCTTAATGCAGAATACCACCAGCCATAGAGGACTACAAAACCCAGCAATAGTACATTATACAGCGCAATGCAGAATACCACCAGCTATAGAGGAATACAACAAATCCCTGCAATAGTACATAATAGCTGGCGGCATTCTGCATTGCGCTGTATAATGTACTATTGCTGGGTTTTGTAGTCCTCTATAGCTAGTGGTATTCGACATTGCGCCACTGTATAATGTATTATTGCTGGAATTTGTTGTACTCCTCTATAGCTGGTGGTATTCTGCATTGCGCTGTATAATGTATTATTGCTGGAATTTGTAGTCCTCTATACAGCGCAATACAGAATACCACCCAGCTATGGAGGAATACAAAAAATCCCAGCAATACATTATACATACAGTGTATAATGTATTGCTGGGATTTGTATTCCTCTATAGCTGATATACAGCACAATGTACCATCAGATATAGAGGAATACAAATCCCAGCAATACATTTTAGAGCACCATGTGTGGCAAAGTGCAGGCTTACCTGAGCAGTCTTCCAGCAACTTGTTTCTGAGATCGGTCCCGTCTATCGGCAGCTGTCATCCCCCCCTTCATTCTTCTCCCCGTGTCCCTGTGCCGATCGTGGATGTGGGCAGGCGGTGAGCGTGAGGCGGGGAGGAGGTGAGGCGTGTGGAACGTGGATGCGGGCGGGCGGGTCTGGCAGCAGCAAGCGTGAGGTGCGGAGGAGGTGCGGCGCGCAGTGTGTGGGAAGTCGTGAACAGAGCCAACTAATCGGAAGCCGATTAATCGATGATTGAAAACGTGGACAACTCTTTCAATAATCGATTATAATCAATTAGTTGTTGCAGCCCTAAATCCAGGGGTGTGGAATTCCTATCGCCCAACGCCCGGGACCTGCAGTTCCCAGGCATCGGGCAGGTAGTTGACATTTAGCCCCGCTTCAGACTAGCAGAGCTAAATGTAGATTGGGGGAGTCGGTGCTCAATTTGTTCAAATGATCTCAGAACACTTCTAGAAAATGAGCAGCCATCTTGTCGTCCCCCCTGCTGTGGTTTTCAGGGTCCCCCGCTCTTCTAGGGGACCCGGGACCACGACAATCATTTCAGGATGGAGAGTGGGGAGCAGAGCAGTTATCTCAGCTGTCACAGGCTGCACAGAATCGAGCAGAAATGCAGTTGCTCGATGTTGTGTTGGGGGGGCAGGTTTCTTAAGGAGAATCTGTCACGTCCAAAATACTGTCACATAGGGGCTTGTTATTCCCTGTGTGATAGTAATAAAGTTAAGTGGGAAAAAAAACTTTAAAAGTAAAATTACATTTAAAAAGATAATAAAACAGTAATAAATGAAAACCAACCCAGCCCCCACCCCCCATCTGCATGCTAATAAGCAGCGCTCTCTAACACGCACAATGTGCATTAAATGGTAAGTTCACTTTCCCAAGTAATTTCGGAAAATGTAATTACCCACTCAAATCTGGGATTGGTTTTTCAATCGACTTTTGTCAAGCTGGGTGGTGCCGACAGAGCCACCCACAACGTGAATTCAGCTGATTCAGCAGAAATTGAACAAAATTCGAGCCATGTATGGCTACTATTTAATCTTTTTACTCACATAAAGTATGACCAGTAATACCAACTGAGACAGACCAGAGAAGGCAGCCTTTCAACAACTGAAGACAACTGATCAGCGTCTGGCATATCCATTTTTATTCCCTATACCTGCCTTTCTCAACCTTTTTACCCTAGAGGAACCTTTGCAACTGTTTTCAGGTCTTGTAGAACTCCTGCTAAAATGAATGGCATTGGTCCTGGAACTATGTAGGCACCATCAGATGGGAGGTCAATCAGCCAAAGCTTGATGAACCCTAGTACCATGTATGGCCTTCTTTAGGAGGGAGTGGGGCATACTTTACAGTTCCCCATGTCTTCCACACATTGGGGCTCCGTTCACATTTTAGCGGTTAATACGCGTGCAAACGCGCTAAACATTAAAAAAAAAATACATTCAAATGTATGTTGTTCACACTTGCGTGACGTCCGCGTGGTACAAATACACAAACGCCATGTGTGAGTGGAGCCTTAAGGGACCCCAGACATATATTTGCAAAGTAGGAGTGGGTGCAAGTTTTGTAATCCTCTGTGTTGGAGCACCTAGTGCAAGATGGAGCACTGCGCTGTAGGCTAGGGATGCAGAAGTGAACAGAGCTTTGCATCAGGGAGAAGGCTGCTGGATAAGAGATGCAGATCTGCCTTCAGTCTGACATGTGTCACCCTGCTGGAACATCTGACATAAGTATGTGAAAGTGTCTGTGTGAAGTGTATTTGGAGTGCATAGTAGGTTGTACTGAATGTTCTAGGGTGCATGGTGGGAAGTGTTGAGTGTACATCCTGACTTTCTCTACAGCAAGGATAGGCAACCTTGGCACTGTGGTGAAACGACAAGGGAGTTATGCCTTTGGCTCTTGTGGAGATGCAAGTCCCATAAGGCAATGCAAGACTCCAACAGTTGTAGTGCCAAGGTTGCCTACCCCTGATCTACAGCCTCAGAAGACCCTCTAAGATACTTTATGCATGAATACAGAATTTATCTTCCCAGGTTGACTCCTATGTGTTATTCTGCTGATTACTGGAGGTGCTATACTGCGGTTTTGGGAGGGTTGTTGCTTCTGGTATGTAGAGACACCCTTGCCATACAAACAATATTTTAAAAGTGCTGCTTTAATTTTGGTTAAGTTGCCTATTTTGTCTTAAACCAGCCCTTATACTTTCCTATGGAACTTGTATATTGCTCACTTGGACAGGTTTTTAGGAAAAACGTGTGCAAACTTAATGGCATAATATGCAGAAGATAAAAAGCATTGAATTCTGACTGCAAGGGCACAGCACAGCAATCCTGTCTTGCTGCCTCCCACTCTTGGAAAATGCTAAGTTTCATATTAACCCACAGTTAGTGTGCTTTGTGTATTTAGGAATATGCTGCAGTGTGGCATTAGCTTAGAGCAGAACACCAGCAATTAAATATATAAAAGTGGAAGTCAAAGCAATACAATCAAGACATAGTCAAGTAGAGAAATCTCTTGTATGAACAATAAAAAAACAAAGCAAACAAAAACCTAAAGCCAGGTACTGGGGATGCACCCATACTGGTTTTTCTGTATCGGGTATGAGTACCGAATTTTTCCCCCGAATAGAATATCAATCCCGGAAGTCCCACCAGGTGATGAGGGAGCATGGAAGTGCCTTTCTGGCCAATCAGGAAACTGGGTAATGACTTGCTGCCTGGCTTCCTGATTGGCCAGCTACCCGACCAATCAGGAAGCCGGGCAGCGTGTAATGACTAGCTGCCCTGCTTCCTGATACCGGAAGTTCCGGTATCGGGCTAGGCATCCGGAGCATTTGAGCGAGTACGAGTACTTTCCCAAATACTCGGTATTGGCACTGATATTAGTATCGGTGCATCCCTACTGGGTACAAATGTCGACTTGTGGCCGGTTCCTGATGAAGTGCCCGAAATTTGCACAGTGGGTGCCGCTGTTGGCACCCTTCCAGCCAGCATCCCTTGATCAGCTGATTGAAGGAGCTGGCTGGATAATTCACGGCCGAACAGACCTAGCAGCCAATCAGCTGCAGGCTCTGTTTGGGATCCTGACCGAAGCTGGCGGCTGCTGTCAGAATACAGTAGAAACAATGGGAGATTCCTTGATCAACACTTGTAAGCATTGATATAGGAATCTGTTATATTTATACGTTCAGCTCACAGGTTGAATGAAGAATATATACATGTATACCCAACTTAACTTTTATACATTATACATTTTTTAAATATATATATATATATATACACACACACACTATATTACTATTTTTTTTTCTTATCCTTTTTTTTTTAGCATGTTCCCGGTGTTTTTTCATGGCTTTTCATTGAGCCAAATAGTAAAAAGCTTCAAAAACATGTGAGAATGCACATATAAATGCTCAAAAACACTTTTTAAAAATGCCAACGCCTTAACAGGGTTTTTATTTCCAGTTATTCCCTGTACAGTCTTTGTGATAAAACATAACAGTCTCACAATTGTATTATCGTATCTCTGTCATACTGTTTTTTGTGTCTTAATTGTGTCATGGCATAAGTTGACATATAACTCTGTTATGTCTGAACAAATACAAATGTATTTACCAAAAATATTGCGCGGTTAGTGAACAAACAGCCTGAAAGCTTAATTTTCATTACCACAGTCCTCTACACATCAGAAGTCAGACAGAGTGGGAAGTAATACACCACAGGTAGCATTACCGCAGGGATCTGTTGCGTTGCACGATATTGCCATGGTGACATGTTTTCAGGCACTAGGAGATGGATATGGAAGTGTTTAAGTAGCTTACGGGAGGAGAAGCGCACCGAAGCACTGTCATTTATTCATAGTCCAGTGAACAGGCAGGTAACATGTTAGTAAACAGTTTTTTCAACTTAAAGTGACACTTAATTCACATGTACATCTTAAAAATGCATTCAAGTTCCTTAACTGTTAACAACACTGAACTTTATTTGTGTATCACTCAGCTGGAGATCCTCAAATCATCTCTGAATTCATACTGACGCTGTCCTTCCTTCTGGAGGGTGGCTACTTTTGTTTCCCATGGTCCCTGTGTGTGTTGTAAAGTAGTCACCACTCCAAGCTCACTTCCGTGATGGACTACAATCTCATGTTTAGGTTACTCATTTGATTGAGATTGTGCACGCATGGTGGAGAACTCTGCTTGAATGCTGGACCTTACTAAATGGAACAAACTCCAACAATTCCTGGTATTGTCAGTGCTTGCCTGCTTACTCTCGCCTCCCCCTGGCCATACACTCCTATTGGCCCATCACTATGATGGGCTCCCTCAGTGGCCAATAAGAATGTGTGGGAGGGAGTGGGCAAGTTTCAATATTCCAAGAACTACTGAATCTTTGCCCCATCAACAACAACATAATTTGGACTGAATAGGTCAGGGTAGTGAGAATAATTAAAAGCTGCTGCAGATGTTTTCTTTGAGTCACTTTGAATAACTTTAGGTACCTGTTCTCATAAATGTATCAGTGTATGATATGGCCGACCTTTATGCTCTGACAGCTGTATGTTATGTTTTCATAGTTGTAGTATGTAATTGTTTGGATTGGACTTCCATCTCATTCCATACAGTCAAAGTCCATGTCCGGTATCTAAAATGTTCCTGGCATTGTATATGTAAATGTTTGTATATGGAATAATTGATAGAAATATGGGACCTTTTTTCTGTGATACTTACGGCTTGGGCTTTCAACATGTGGGGTCATTTCCATAATGTCAAACATTTCTGAGGCTCAAGTATCTGCTTTCATTCTTTTAACTGAACGAAGATGGCTAATTTGGGTAACAGCATCATGCATCTACCTCTAGGAGTGATGCCTGTGGCTGTCAGAGTCTTGCAGTGCCTCCTGGGACTAGTAGTCTCACCACCACTGGATGGAGGACCAACGTTTGCCTATCCCTTGTGTAGGGATTGAGTAACACTTTTTGTCATTTTGTTCTTATAATCCTGGATTGTCATTGGGGGTTGATAATTACAACTAACATTTGGGCTTTTACCCATAGCAACCTTTATATGTCCACTTTTTCAAACCTGGAATACTGAGATGTGGAATCTGATTGGCTACCAACTATATCCCTGCCTTCTGTTCACCAGAATATATAGTAGATATTTGTTGTGAATTATCAGCAGTCTGAGTACTGACATGTCATATATTTGGCATCAATTTTGTTTTTCTATTTATATAATATATATTATAAAGCAAATACGTGTTCTTATTGGAAAAAAAAATCTATATGTATGCACAGCATATAGCCACAGCAGTATCTTGGTTTCATCCTGCCTGTTGTCTCCTCAGAACTTCCAGTGGGCCCGAGACGTGTTGCTAGGCAGCAGTATCCCGTGGCAGCAACTGGAGCACATGCCAGCACAGGGACTCTTCTGCGAGAGGAACAAGACCAATTTCTTCAATGTAAGTTGTGTTCTGTCTATAATATGCTGGTCAGAATAAAAATGGGTTTTCTGTGCGCTCTGTTCAAAGAGTTAACTGGACACATGAGTCATCCTCTGTTTTTGTTTTTGCAGAACAGAGCTCAGGTTAGCTGAGTTGTAAGTTAATGGAATAAAGGTCTGTTATATAAAAGCTGGAGGGAAGGAATTGGTAGTTGCAGGCCAAAACGAACCAGTCAGATGCATCTTTTCATTTTCTAATGCATGCTGCAAAATGACAGGCTGGATCTGATTAGAGCCATGGGCAATATTTCTTATGCTCGAGTTGTTGTAATCACAAGTTCTCTTACTAATTAAAGGAAACTCGTCATTATATTAAAGTTCCCAAGGTAATAACCAGACTGAAAAGCTGGCCCCTAGAGATGGCTGGACAAATCCTTACTTTCCAGAGATACCCAAAACCTGGGCCACTGAAGCATGCACATGTGGGCTTCAAAGACGATGGTTGTCCTTCTGGAACTTTGTCCCATCTCCACACAGGATCTCTGGAGCTCAGTCAGAGTAACCATTGGTTTCTTGGTCACCTCTCTTACTAAGACCCTTCTCCCCCGATTGCTCAGTTTGGTGGGGCGACCAGCTCTTGGAAGAGTCCTGGCTGTGCCAAACTTCTTCCATTTGACAATTATGGAGTCCACTGTACTCTTGGGAACCTTCAGTGCAGCAGAGATTTTTTGTAGCCTTCCCCAGATCTGTGCCTTGCAATAATCCTGTCTCTGAGCTCTGCAGGCAGTTCCTTGACCTCATGGCTTTTGCTCTGATACCGTATGCATTGTCAGCTGTGAGGCTTTCTATAGAGAGGTGCGTGTATTTCCAAATCATGTCCAATCAATTTAATGTACCACATGTGGACTCCAATCAAGGTGTAGAAACATCTCAGCAATGATCAAGAGAAATGCAAGGCACCTGAGCTAAATTTCAAGTGTTGTTACAAAGGGTCTGAATACTTATGCCTAGGGATGCACCAATACCGGTTTTTCGGTATCGAGTACTGATATTTTTTTTCCGATACTCGCTGATACCGAATACCGATACCGGATGTCCCATTAGGGAAGCCGAGTGGTGTGTAAAGTCTCGCCACTCGACTTCCCGATTAGCAGGGAAGCCGTCTCCATGCTTCCTCGTCACCAGGTGAAGAGGGAGCGTGGAGCCGGCTTTCTGGCCAATCCGGAACCCGGGGGGCAGGTGGCGACTCGCTGCTTGCAGGAAGCCGGGCAGCGAGTCATTACACGGCACCTGGCTTCCTGATTGGCCAGGAAGCTGGCTCCATGCTCGTCCCCAAGTGACTAGTATTGGTGCATCCCTACTCATGCAATATTTTAGTTTTTCATTTTTCATATATTTGCAAACTTTTCTAAAATTCTGTTTTCACTTTGTGAGTACTGAGTGAAGATTAATGAGAGAGGAAAAAAAGAATTTAAACAACTGTACTGTCATGCTGCAACAGAACAAAATTGAAAAAAGTGAAGGGAGTCTGAACACTGTCATTCACACAGATTTAGAAGCAATGCAAGTGCAGAATTTGCATACAAATATGTGAAGAACCTTTTTGTTTTTGTTTTTTGCCACCTGGAGCTTTAGGCTTTTACCTTCGTGCATGAATGTATACACGTGTTTACATTCGTGAGTGCATAGAATATGTGCGATTTGCAGCCCCGGACGCATCTCTGTATAATTTTTTTTGTGCGCAGTGGAAAAACACAGCCCCATACGCAGCTGTGTTTATGAGGCGGTGTATTTGCATGTGCTGCATACAGAAATAAATGCTGTGCACATCTGTACCCAGGGTTTCTTTTTTTTCTACGGCCGTGTGAATGAGGCCTTATAGTATTTACCCTAATGTAATGTTGCACTGTAACATTCTTAGCTTTGTTTGCTTGCTGAATCCGCTTACCATTATTGTATCATATATACTAACGTATAGATTCTCCCTCTAGTGGCTGTGTGTATATCACGGTGATCGTACCTTTCAACTAATAAACAAAAATATCCACATGGAGAGGCATTTTTAATCCAGTTAGATCTGATTGGTAGTCTAAAGGTGCCCATACACTGCTCGATTCTCGTACGAGAATCGCGGGAAATCCCGCAATCGTACGAGAATCGAGCAGTGTGAACGAAGACATGCGACCGTTTCTACTGTACGGTCGCACGTCTTTTGTCTAAGGAGCACGCTAGAAAACCAGCCGAAAATCGTAGGATTTTCGGCTGGTTTGAACGGTGCTCGGGAGACAAATGCCGAACGGGTCGGTGTGCGCACGCGCACACTGCCCGTTCAGCATTGCGGTCATCGGAAGCCCGCCCCTCAGGGGGCATAAGTATTCCTAGGCATAAGTATTCAGACCCTTTGCAACAACACTTGAAATTTAGCTCAGGTGCCTCGCATTTCTCTTGATCATTGCTGAGATGTTTCTACACCTTGATTGGAGTCCACATTAAATTGATTGGACATGATTTGGAAAGACACGCACCTCTCTATACCCCCCTCAGGGGGCGGGCTTGCGATGATCGCAAGTACGATCTGCCTGTCCAAGATGGGCAGATCGTACGTTTTTTTAATTACTTTACAACCATCGCAAGACTAATGTCTTGCGATGGTTGTAAAGTGTATGGCCACCTTAACAGTGTGAAACAAACAGTGTGTATCACAGTATGATTGTGTAGGAAGAAGATCCTGCATACATGACAAGTAAATATGACCTCCATGTACATACGGTATACATTTACACATGGGGCACAGAAACAAGGTTATCCTTGCTTTAGATTCATTAAATGTTAATACTAAAGCTTTGTTTAATAATAAAATTGGAATATACAGATGTAGACAGATTTGTTGGTACCTTTACTGCTCATTGAAACAATGCATCATACCTACTGAAAAGTGATGGGGTTAAAAGCAATTGTCTCATATATACCTGCATGCCTTTGGTATGTCAGAGTAAAGAAAAGCAAGTGTGAAAAGAGATTCATTATTACGTATTCTACAAATATATTCTAAAATGGCCTGGACAGATTTGTTGGTGCCCCTTAAAAAAGATAATAAATAATTGAATCATAGTGATATTACAAACTACTGTCTCTGTTGTCTGTAATCCGTATCACATGTCTTCAGTCAGTCAGCCTCTCATGTGCACCACACTGAACATTGACCAGAGAAGGCAAAGGAGAGAGTAGGCTGAGATGATCAGAAATTATATAAGGCTATAAGACCATCTCCATGCAGCTTGATGTTCCTGTGTCTACGTTGAAAAATATTAATGTTTTTTAGTAAGGTCCATGGGAGTGTAGCCATACTCCCTGGGCATGGCCACAAGAGAAAAATTGACCCCTGATTGAACAGAAGGATGGTTTGAATGGTAGAAAAAGAGTTAAGTAAAACGTCTAAAGAGTTACAAACTGAAGTCCAAAGTCAAAGTACATCAGTGTCCAATCACACCATTCAGGCGAATACAGTATCAACAGCACTCCAAATAAATGCAAAACAAAATACTAGGTTAAGAGTACCAACATTTTTGTCCATGTCATTTTAATTTGTTTTAGTATCTAAAATATTCTGAAGAATCAAAAATCAAAGCGAAATTTGATTTTTTTTTTAAATTAAATATGTAATAAACAAAGATGGATGCCCAGTTTCAAGTCATTTCAAAGAAAATTGTGGATTCTTAATTTTTTTGTGGAGGTGTACCAACAAACATGTCCACTTCTGTATCCTGTAATGTTAATTCTGAATAACGTTTTTCAGAAAGTGAATGAAATGTAAGAGAAGATGTTGTGAGCCAGGTGAGAATGTATGGAAATGTTTTATATATGTTTGCTTGGGATTTAGGGCTTGTTAACATGTAGATCAGAGAATGCACTTCAGGGGGAAATGGATTGAGATTGAGATGTGTTTAAAGTAAACCCATAACAAACCAGAGTACTTGAAACTGATCATATGATAGAAAAATGAATAGACAGAGGCTACCCCCGGGCCTGTTTGCACCTATGGGTTGTGGTAATGTTACCACAACACACTTTAACACATGGACATGCAGTATGTGCATTGTGTTGTGTGCCATTTTGAATAGCAACCCAATACACATATACAGTAGTTGGTAAAGTTTATAAACCCTAAAAATTAACTGTTATTTGCGCTCTTTTGTTCTTGGATGCATTTTGTTATAGCTCTTCAATATGCACAAAAACCTATTGATCACGCCAGAAATTCAGAACTGTCCTGTGTCCAGTGTTCACTTCCTGTGTTAGCTCAAGGAGAGCAGTTAGCCCCCTCCAATCCTTATCTTGGTGCTGGGTGCACATGGTACGAATTTCGGACGTTCCATGATGAACTGGCCAAAATTTGCACAGTGGGTGCCGCTGTCGGCACCCTTCCGCCCGGCATCCTTCGATCAGCTGATTGAAGGAGCAGGGCAGAAAATTCTTGGCTGAACAGAGCTAGCAGCCAATCTGGCAGCAGATTACAATACAATGCAGACAGCATGGGATTTGGGTAGCCCATGGGTTGAACAAAAAAATAGACACGTGTATTCCCGACTTTAGGAGCGGAGTGCATTTTCTGGCAGATTAACTGGTATTTTTGTTCTTTGAAGGGATGGGATAAAAATGGAGAGATGTCCATATATTGCAGAGATGTAGTTCATATTTTTATTTGTTTTGCCCAGACATACACTTTAATATACCACATGGCTGTGTTTCTGTATTAGAAAACAATGCTAAATGTGCATTTTTAGATGCGCTGCAGTGCGTTGACATCCCATTCCTGTTCAGGCTACCTTAGAGCAAAGCATGTTAACACCTTTAACAACAATGTGAATCGGCTCTCAGCGATGACTACATGTCATAACTATTGGCAGAGATAAACCAGATTAACTTAGTCTTTACCCTCCTGGAGCAGTCCATCTTGGCCACTCTTCTCCCTGCCTCTTGATACTCCCTATTGGTCAGTGAAGATGCACATCACGTTACAGAACCAGTAGTGCGGCTCTGGAGGTAGGAGACAGAAAAATCATCCTGATGTTGGCATTAAACGGGTATTGCCATAAAAAAAAAGAGTTCTGATCTATGCACTGTATGAGCACACAATATACAGGGGTACAGGTACTCTTACAGTACCAGTAACACACACAGGTCCATCGAGTTCAACCTATGTCTTTATACAACCTCAACAATTATGTAACTATGTATGTTCACAGATTTCAACTAACATGAACTGTGTATACAAGGCTTGGATAAGTCAGCATTTAAAAGCCAAAATCTATGAAATGAATACTACATTAAATCAGTATTTGTATTCTAAATTGTTATGCGAGTTATCCCTATTATAATTTTGGGGGGAAAAAAATCTACAATGCTTTTTGTTACAAAAGGTGTCTTTATACTTGTAACTGCTAAAAACCTGTAGAGATGAATTTGTATTTAAGCTGTTGTGTGTAGCCACTCTGACATGCCATTTATGAGGAGGCCTGAGCCAGGAACAAAAACTAGCTTTTATGAAGTAGCAGGAACTTTATTTGTTCTATGTGTAAGCAGAACCACCAACAAGTATAATGTAGTGGAGGGGGTGGATGAAAACGGACTCGGAGTTTGTGAGCGTGTCAGTTACTGCAATGCATATTTGCTGCTCTGCTGATGTTAGGAATGTATATATTAATAGGTTGTTTTTAAAGCTGAATTTTTCTTTCTTTGTGGTAAAATGGATAAGGCCTTCTTCACAGGGGATTCACCTTGTGTAAGAGTAATGGGTACAGTAAGCCAAGCAGCTTTGTTTAAGCCTTTAAAGCACAGTTCAGTTCCAGTACAGCAAGGCGAAACACAGATCTTAGGGGGAGTGCTGACTTTTGCTTTAAAGCGATACTAAACTCAGGAGTTACATCTTGAAATTGCATTCAAGTGCCCTAACTCTTAACAAAAATGTATCTTATTTGTGTATCGCTCAGCTGTAGATCCTCAAATCATCTCTGAATTGGTGCTGACACTGTCCTTCCTTATGGAGGGGGGCTACTTTTGTTCTCCATGGTGCCTGTGTGTGTTGTAAAGTAGTCACCGCTCCAAGCTCACTCCTGTGATGGACTACAATCTCAATACAAATGACTAAACTAATGCTTGTAGTCCGTTTTCTTTTTTTACTTTCACATAGAAATTGTTGATTGATTACCAGTTAAATGCTCATCTACTTCATCAAGTGTGTTTGACAGAACCAGTAAACAATAGCTTGAATAGCTATGAAAAATTGTAAAATACTCTCGGAAAGTTTTTCATTATGTCAGTATTGTATTGCATTTGGTATTTCCTTTTTTTGTTATGTGCAAATTGTCATTTTGGTACGTTGAGAGTTTCCATTATGCTTGGTAAATGGTTACTGTCACCTTACCCATGCAGGGCTAAGTGACAGTGTCTTTGCAAAGATCCCTTATACTTTCAGGGATGTGGAAATTTTGGAAAAAACTACTTGTCCAAGGACTAAAGCGGGGGCCGAATCTACTTGTCCTTCATGACAATCTACTTGTCCTTCATGACCATCTACTTGTCCTGATACAAAAAAAATAATTTTAACCAAAACCGTGTTTAGCAGTGCTAAGAAGCGCTTCTCATTGGTCAGTGCCGTCAGGTGACCGCGTTGACCAACGAGTGCTTGCAATTTGCGAGCGAAATTCAGAATACATGGAACAGGTACAGATAGTACACCCGTACTGGTGGACGGGATGGACCGGTTTTATTTACTTTGTAAAATGTTTTCATTTGTTTTATTATTTTTTAATTTTTATTTAGTTACATGTTTAACTATTTTTTTTAAACTATTTCTTTTTAAACAATTTTTTTTTTAAACTTACATGTCCCGGGCGTCGGGCGATACGAATTCCACACCCCTGTACTTTTCTTGCCTGTGTTCCGTTGCTGTTTCTTCACAGCCAGAGACGTTACCTGGAGCTTCCAGATATGGGGAATATGTGACCTGGTCCCATGTGAGTGAAACAAATGGCAAACACACTCATCAATTCATAACTAACTTTTAAAGGGCTTTACACTGTACAAACACAAACATTTCCCAGCACACTCACCAGCCAGCCTGCAAACAAAACAATTACACTGTCTAACTTTTAGGGTTAAAACAGAGGTTTTAGTTGCACAACTTTTGCAAAATATGTGGAATCCACACTGCCTCGTGAAGGCTCCTCTGTGTAGTGTGGTCCTAACTCTAATCTTGGAGAGCCTCCATCTTGGTGCATATATAGCAAAGGAAGAATTGGGTTCCTCCTTAAAGGAGGACTTCAGCTGCCATTGTGATGTGCAGGGCTTCTGGTGTGTCCCTGTGCCTTTTAAGGAGGAATGGGCTGCCTCCAGGCAAACCTGCATCCAATTCATCCTTTGCTTTATATGCAGCAAGATGGAGGTTCTCATAGATTAGAGTTAGGACTATACACAAAGGGGCTTTGATGAGCCAGAGTGGCTTCCACATGTTTTGCAAAAGTTGTGCAACTAAAACCTCTGCTTTTAACTCTTAATAGTTAGTGTAATTTGTTTTTTATTTGTAGGCTAGCTGGTAAGTGCACTGGGAAATATTTGTTTTTGTACCTGGTCCCATATGACATGCTCACCAATTGCTATGCCTGACCATTGTCACTGAGGGGGTGATCTCCCTGGATCGCTGAGGCTGCATATTTCAGTGCCAGATACAATGAGGAAAGAACAGAGAGGGAGTACAGGCGAGGTGAGTATAAGGGGATTGGAGTGGCCCTTTTGCAGAAACATTGTCACTTTTTCCTGCATGGGCAAGGTGACAGTGTCTCTTTAAGCTTAATCTCCAGACATATGGCTGGATACACAGATATATTACATATGTGGGAGGTGTTTTGCCTGCCAAAGGATTGTATTTCTGTCCATCCAGCCCTGAGATCTATATAACCTTCTTCACATATCACCGTCAACTCAGAGACCTGCCTTTTTCTTTATCGAGATAAGCGACACAGCCTGGTCATCTATTTGCCCTTTCCACCTGTCAGTATGTTTTTATGTCAGCTCACCCATCCATCTCTGTGAATCTTGTAGTCACACCTGTACTCTAGTGCACAGACACCAGAAGGGAAATTGAATCTAAGCACACAGCTCCTTGCTGTCGAAGGCCAGTGGACAGTGAGGCTGCTACAGGTGAGGATATTATATATTTTTTATATAAAATACAATAATTACAATGTGAAACAGTAAGCAAGTAAAAATGTGTATTCGCTGCAGTTTCTTTTTAGGTGGTATTGTGGGTTTTTAAGTCACTCCTGACTTCCTGACCAGTAATCCCATAAAAGATAACTATCACTTGTTTTGTTGCACTCTTTTGCCTATGATGACAGCTAACGTGGAGTAATAGATTGCAATAGTAAAGTTACGTAAACATCAAATATCTCTGTTTATAGTTGTTCGTACTTTCTATGGAACATTGTGGTTGTTGTTTCCAGCTTTTTCACTTAATGAGTAGAAGTAACTTTTTCTTTTTTTTGTAAAAACAACTCTTTTTTTGCCTTGGACATACCAATCCTTTATCTTTAGTTACTGCATGACTTTGTTGTTGCTCTCAGTATCTGTTTTAAGCAATGTGAATTGTAAGTTTCCTTCTCACATCTGCACTCTGCTGACTTTTATAGCATTCAGCACTCTTAAAGTGACCTTAAACCCTCAGATTTTTTAACCTAAACCAATACTGTAATGTGTGCCTTACTGTAATCCATGGTTGTTTCCCTTCTGTTTGCTGCTCTTCCTTTTAAATCCTCATGTCTTCTCATGCTGGGGGAGAACTTCCCTTTGCAGCTGAGTGCCTCTTCCTGTAGTGCTGGCTCAGGTTGCAAACCTATACACAGACACCATGTATCCATTTCAGAGACAAGGCAGTCTGCTGCAAAACAAGTTCTGCAGAGCATAAGAACAGATACAGATTTAAAAGGAAGAGCAGCAAAGAGAAGGGAAACAACCATGGATTACAGTAAGGCGCACATTACAGTATTGTTTTATGTTAAAAAATCTGAGGGTTTAATGTCACTTTAACTGCATGGGGCTGTTGTGCAGAACTCCACATTGATTGTAGAGATCCACAAAGGTGACACAAGAGTATGGCCATGAAGATCACATCATTCACTTTTGCATTGCTTTCTATTGTAGTCATTATTATCAAATACAATATGCTTTGCGCCAATATCAAACCCTGCAGCGAGCACTAAAGTGATAGGTCACCAAATATCCAAAGATAACCTATTCATTCTGTGCTGCGCTATATTTCTACTAACTACAAAGTGCAAAACAATCGCTTAATAGTGCAAACTAATACAGTGAATCACTTAAATTCATTTACAAAGAACCTAATTATGAGTCCCTTATAAACCATCCACAGTGACATTCAGTTCCTGGTTCCCACCATTCCTCCACTTGTGCAATTATCAATTTATGAGATGCCTCCACCAATGCTGTAAACACCCTCCAGAGTGTAGCTCACCTGGTTATAAGACCTATAAACAAGGTCACGTAACTCCAATCCCCTTCAGGTTTGATCCAGGGCAGGATGACACCCCAATTAGTCACAACAGCTCAGCCGCACTTCTCTCCGTCTCCTGCTCACACTCCAGCGCTAGTAACCACAGCAGGTGAAAATTAGCAGACAGATTTCTCTTCTCCCAATCTCCTTTTCATAATAAAATGCACAGAACTCAGCTGCACCCGCTTCACCGGGAGATCAACATGACTTTCACCTCCGCGTCTCTGCCAGCCCACAGCGATCTCGGGCTCCACCCTATATACGTTATGTAATTGGTGACACAGGAGTGAGCTTGGAGCGGTGGTTACTTTACAACACATACAGGGACCATGGAGAACAAAAGTAGCCCCCCTCCAGAAGGAAAGACAGTGTCAGCACCAATTCAGAGATGATTTGAGGATCTACAGCCGAGTGATAGACAAATACAATTTTGTTAATAGTTGAGGTATAATGAATGCATTTTGAAGATTTACTTCTGAGTTTAGTGTCACTTTAAGCACAAATTAATGTTCGCAGAAAAAATAAATAAATAGATTTCTCTATAGGAAGCCTGCCTCATGTTTTTGGCATAAAAGAGCTGAGTTCTTCAGAAATCAAGATCAAGCACATTATTTCATGGATTTCATCAGGCCTGGAAATGCTCCTGCTTATACAATGTTGGCTGTAGAGTAAGCCTTCTGTTGTAGGTTTTGTTGAGCGCAAATTATTTTTGTCTGGATTCTTAGAGCATATGTCTTTATTGAAAGTATAACTACTAAGTGCAATATAAACATAACAAATTATTCATTGCTCCACTTATAATAGGTATGTACTGTATTGACTATTTCAATATTCACACTTGATGACTGTCCCCTTGTTATATCAAAAAAATCTAACACTGCATCTGATAGGATAGTCTAGTGTACAGGTTCATCCAGCAGGAATACTCGGCTTTCATTAAGTGTTTTTGTATCCTATGTTTATAGATAATATTGGACTTCTTCAAAAGTAAAAGAAAGAAACCAACTAAACTCTTTACAAGAAGCGAACAGTGTATCCCTCTCATTCAACAGTACAACAAGCAAAGAATACATAAAAGGAAACCATCATTTGTGTACACTTATATAATATAATGGGAAAAACAAAGGGGAGTAAAGATAAAGGAAGAAGGGGATACAATATTAGCAACCACTTAATGTGAAAGAGGGATAGTGTGGCCAGAGTATAACCAGGGTCCCCATACACAGTCAAAGAACTGTGTCCACCTTGCTTTTCCTAGGTGCTTTTATAGACTAGGAAGATGTCATCAATCAGCCTTTTCCATTCGTCCAGAGTAGGAGGTGAGGATGATTTCCATAATAGAAGTATGCCTTTCTTAGCATAAAAGTAAAGAATCCTTAACAGGCGTTTGTTATAGGAGGTTAAGGGCAGATCCTCCATCAGCCCAAGCAAACAAACAGAAGGGTGACAAACATTGGTTCTAAAGCAGACTCCACAAAGGCTGTAATTTCAGACCAATAGGGTTGTATCACTCCGCAACTCCAGAATGAATGGAAAAAATCAGCGTTTTTTCGCTTGTGAGTACCGATTTTAGTTTTTCAGTACTCGCAGATACCGAGTATTGGTGTCATATGCCCTGATTATTGTCTGTGAAGTCGGTGTTTAGCGAAAGAACACTGGCTTCACTTGAGGCTGCCTGGCTTCTTGACCAATCACGAAGCCGGGACTCGAGTCATGACGTCCCGCCTGGCTTCCTGATTGGTTTGGAAGCCAGGCTGCCTACCAACAAGGAAGCTGGCTTCCTAGCCAATCAGGAAGCCGGGCCGCACGTCATGACCCGCCTCCCGGCTTCCTGATTGGCTTCCTGACCAATCAGGGAGGCGGGTCATTGCATGTTGCCCTAGCAACAAGAGAAGCCAGCTTCCTAGCCAATCAGGAAGCCAGCAGGCTGGTCATAACCAACCGCCCGACTTCCTGATTGGAAAGGAAGCCGGCTCCATGCTCCCCCAACACTGCCGGTCAGAGGGAGATGTCCCTCTGACCAGAAGTTCCAGTATTGGAGGTAAGTATCTGAGCATTTGGGCGAGTGTGAGTACTCGCCCAAATACTCTATCAGAACCGATACTAGTATCGGTATCGGGGCATCCCTAATCGATTAGTTGATCGGTTAATTGTTTCTGTGTCCCATCTGATCTCAGCTGCTCCCAGCGGGGTTGGGAGGGGACACAGACCCCTGCAGCCAGTGCTCAGCAGTGAGGAGAGTTCCAAAACTCACTCTCCCGCCCCTCACCACCGCTGCTGTGCTTCCCCGTTCTTCTCAGCTGTGACAGCTGTGCCTCTGCATTCCCCCGTTGCACCCCCTGGCTCTGCTGCTGCTCCACCCCATGTCCCCGCCGCCCCTCTATGCCCCCTCTAACGGTTTGCTCCCATCCATTTGGCGTCTAACTTGTCTATTAACATAAGACAGAAGAGTATGTATTTAAAAGCAGAGAGGGAAGGGGGATCAGTGGACAACCAATTATTCAAGATAGCACTTAGGATGCAAATATGTTCCCAACGAGAAAGGGGGAATGATTTGATATTTGGATCAATGGATGGGAAGTGGAATAAGCATATATAGTATATTGGGTGAGGGTTATCTTAGTCTTATTTCGAGCTCATATAGGAGATATCTTTCCAAAGAGATTGAATGAAGGGACAAAGCCATAATAGATATGACGGGTCAGGTAGGGATGCGTGACATTTTGGACAGGATTTTAACCACCATGGGGGGGGGAATTCCTTGAGATAATATTAAAAGCATAATATGCCCTATGAATAAATTTGAATTGGAGTTCCCTCCATGCTTTGCATACAATAGTGGCTCTCAAATGTTTCCAACCTTGCGGAATAATAGAGTGAATGACATCAGGAGACAATTGTAGAAGCCCATCCCACTTTGTTACATTGGATGGTATGGCATGGGTGGAGGAAGAGGTGAAGGAGTACATCTTTTGAGTGGGGGAGGAAAGTAGTTGACGAAATGGAGTGTAGTTGGTTTCGTTACAAGGCAAAGAAAGGTAACTTTTCATAAAATGTTGCATTTGTGCCAATTGCAAAAAATGACTCTATGGGATGTAGTGGTCAGTATGAAGGTCTCTAAATTCTCTGCACTGGCCTTGAGGGGATAATATATAACTTATACAATGGAGCCATGTATAAGTAGAATTTTATAGATATCTGGCTAGGTGGAAGTAATCAATTTGGTAGTGCCCATCAAGAGGAGTAATTCACTCTTGTCTAGATTTATCTTTAGGCCTGAGAATGTACCAGATCAGGTTATAGGTTGAAACATTTTAGGTATTTGAGTAGATGGGTCAGATAGGAGTAAAATAATATCATCTGCGAATAATGCAAGTTTAAAGTCATAAGGGCCTAGGTGGATACCTGTAAAAGAGTGTGGTCGAGGATAAAGTACAGGATAATTATTCAGTGGCTAAGTTAACCAGTAGTGGTGATAGAGGACAGCCCTGGCAGGTGCCTTTTGTGTAGGGAAAATTATGGAGAAAGGGCAGCAGAATTGTGGATTTGGGCTTTGGGGGAGGAGTATAAGGATGATATAATATTTAGAAACACTCCAGAGAATCCAATGTAAGCCATGACCAAATGCAGCCATTCCCAATTCACAATATCAAAGGCCTTTTCAGCGTCCAAGGCTAGTAGAGCTGAAGGACACCGAGAAGGCCCAGATAGTCTCAAACTCTCCGAGGCAGATATTATCTTTTGTACATTCATAAACGAAGAATGACCAGCGATAAAACTGGTTTGGTCAGTGGAGATGGGTTTTGGTAGTATGGCAGCCAGCCTGTCTGCTAAAATCTTTGAAAGCAGTTTTGCATTCTGGTTTAGAAAAGATGTTGGGTGGTAGGAACCTGCTGAAAATGGATCCTTAAGTTTTTGGGGCAGTAATCTAATATAGGAGTCATTAAAAGTAGGAGGACAATGTTGATTTTGCAAAATATGATTAAATAATGATGATAGGGTAGGGGTGATCTCTTCAAAAGTAGTTTATAGAATTCCGTAGTTAACCCATCAGGGCCTGGCGCTTTGGAATACGGGGAGTTCTGAATGACATTTTGTAGCTCTTCAATAGAGACGTCAGCACTATTGGCTATTTTAAATTGCAGTAGCCTATTGCAGGCTAGCTATTGCACCCGCCCACTGCCTGCTCACAGTTCCCTCCTCTGCTGATTGACAGCAGGAAGTGGGTGGGTACAATAGCCAGCCTGCTATTGTCTATTGTCATTTAAAATAGCCAATAGCAGGCTGGCTATTACTCCAAGCCACTACCTGCTATGTTTACATTCAGCTGTCTCAGCAGGCAGATGAAAAGGAGTCTAAAAAACTCCTAATGTCACCTTAACCACTTAAAGACCACGTGTTTACACCTCCTTCCTGGCCAGGCCAGTTTTCAGCACTGCGGTAGTTTGACTGATAGTTATTCAGTCATGCAATACTGTACTGAAATAAATGTTATACAATTTTTGGGGGACAGTTAGAGCTTTCGTTTGGTGGTATTTAGGCACCACTGGGATTGTTATTTTTTACTATATTAAGGAAAAATTATCGAAAATTTAGAAAAAAAAGTTTTTAATACCCGATTTTTTTGGTAAAATATAAAAGACGGAGTCACATCGGGTAAACAGACACCAAACATGTCAAGCCGTAAAATTGCGCACACCAGCGAAATTGCAAAAAACTACCATACCCAAAATTGACCATAGGCAATGTTTTAAAAGCTTTTACCGCTCATCAGTTTAGTGTTATCAGTGAATAATGCCCCTACAATTGTTGCTCTCACTGCAATGTTCGTGGTGATATGTAACATGTGCGCCGTAATTGGCCCAATCGTTGTTTTTGCACATATGCCCATCCAACGCATGTTTGCGCACGTGAATGTTGGGGTGGGGACTTTTAAAAAAATGTGTGTTTTTTAAAATTCTTTTTTTATGTGTGACTTTAATTTTTTTTTTTCTTTTTTCAACTTAAATGTTTTTTTCACTTTTTTTTTCACTTAACTTTATTGTTATCACATAGGGAGCTAAGAACACCCCTATGTGATAGCAAAGAGGATGTGACAGGCCCTCTTTATTGACACATCTTTATTTAAGACCCCTAATGTCAGGGTCCCCCAAAGAAGCTGATGAAGCAGATATCTGATTCATCAGCTTCCCTCCAGCTTCTGAACCCGGAGAGTGAAAGCGGAATGCGGTAGTGATGCGGTAGTGATATACATCACTTCCTGCATTCTGACACCAAAGAGCAGATTGGATGGAGATCGTGTGCTGATCTCCCTCTGATCCCCTGTAACAGAGCTGCCGTGCCGGTTCAGGGCCCGCACCATGCACAGCGGTGTTCGGGACCAGCAGGGGGGGGGAGCACTGCGGAGGGGGCGACCCGACCGGCATCTCATACAAGCGATCTGGCGGCTCTATAGCCGCTGAATCGCTTGTATGTACACAGGCATCGTTACCTGTTTAAACATTTACCCACTTTAGACGCCCTGTTACATCCAAGAAGCGGTTAAAGAGAACATGCCACCTCCAATATGCTATCACATAGGGGGCTTATGAGCCCCCCTATGGGATAGCAATGAAGTTAAAAAAAAATGTAAATAAAGTTAAATAAAATAAAAAATACCAAAAAAATTAATTAAAGTACCCTGACTCTGTGAACGCACGCATACTAACATGCATTGGGTGCACCTCTGTATGAAAATGAAAATTGCACTACACATGTCAGGTATCGCCGCATGTCCCGGAGTGAGAGCAATAATTCTTGGGCCACTATTCATGGCTAACTCTAAACTGATGACTGGAATTTTTATATTTTTATACATATATATAATTTTATATATAATTTGTATTTTTTGTCCAGTTTTGGTGTGTTATTTTAAATATAAGTTTGGTTATTTTATTATATTGGCTTTAATATTTGTAATTCAGATTTATTTTAAATCTATGAAAGTAATGAATATCTAATATAATACAAACAATTATTTTTAAAAAGGTGGGGGAAACAAATCATTTTTTGTCTGGGCCTGACAAATTCTGCTGCAGGATGTGCACTATGGTGCCATTCATTTCAGTGGCACCCCAAACGCTCCTCCCAACCGCAGCGTGATCGCCTGTACTGGAAAGTGCAGTACTGCAATACCATGCATTCCAGTGTGCAGCAATTGCAAAAAATGTGCATGCGGTTTTATTCTGAAGTAAACTTTATGTTTGTAACACTCCATTTCTGTATATATATATTTTTTTAATCCAATTAATCAAAAAAATTAATCGGCCAACTAAGCAATTATGAAAATAATCGTTAGTTGCAGCCCTACCTTTAACCCCCCTATTACCCGTCTTCCCCAACCCCTTATCTTTCCAGGGTCTCCTCTTTCTGCTTTTGCTCTCATCTATCTTTTACAACACTACAGAGATTTGTTATACTAGAGTCTAGACTTACACTGATCAGCCATAACATAATGGCCACCCGCCTAAAACTGAGGTCATCTTTTTGCCGCCAAAACAGCTCTGACCCATCAAGGCATGGACTCCACTAGATCTCCGAAGGTATGCTGTGGTATCTGGCACCAAGCTGTCAGTAGCAGATCCTTTAAGTCCTGTAAGTAGATCGGACCATGGTCAACACCTCAAACTTATTGTGTTCCTCAAACCATTCTTGAATTTATTTTTACAGTGAGGCAGGGTGTATAATCCTGCTGAAATAGGCCACTGCCATCAGGGAACACCATTTCCATAAGAGGGTGTTTAGGTAGGTGCTATGTGTTAAAGTAACATCCATATGAATGGCAGGACCCAAGGTTTACCAGCAGAACATTGTCCAAAGCATCGCACTGCCTCCACCAGCTTGCCTTCTTCTCATCCTGGTTCCATCTCTCCCTCAGGTAAGCGACACACTCGCACCCTCCACATAATGTTAAAGAAAACGTGATTCATCAGACCAAGCCACCTTCTTCCATTGTTATGTGGTCCAGTTCTGATGCTTTTGGGGGCAGTTCTGGTGCTTTTGGGGGTAGACAGTGGTCAGCATGGGCACCCAGACTGGTCTGCGGCTTCGCAGCCCCATATGCAACAAACTGCGATGCACTGTGTGTTCTATCAGAACCAGCATTAACATTTTCAGCACTTGTTCAGTTTTTTCAGAGCTACAGTAGCTCTTCTATTGGATTTGACTACACGGGCCAGCATTCGCTCCCCAGCCTTGGCTGCCTATTACCCTGTCACCGGTTCACTGGTTTTCCTTCCTTGGACCACTTTTGGTAAGTCCAGACCACTGGAGTTGCTCTGACAGTCATCTGGCCATTACAATTTGGCTCTTGTCACACAAATCCTTACAATTGCCCATTGTTTTTGCTTCCAACACATCAACTTCAGGGACAAAATGTTCACTTGCTGCCTAAAATATCCCACTCACTTCCAGGCACCATTGTAATGAGATAATCAATGTTATTCACGTCACCTCTCAGTGGTCACAATGCTATGGCTGATCGATGTATAAAAACACAACAATGTAGCACCTGCTGGACCTATATATTCTGGATTCATGCTTTAGACATTGTATAACACTATATTAAAGACAGCTACATCACTAAAAAAATTGTCTTAATAGGCTTATACTTTTCATGTACTGTAAAACAGAATAGGGTACGCAAGACTACCTTTTTATGTTTACAAAAAAACATCACTACCAAGGTACTTTGTAGCTATTGTATCAGTCCTGTAAAACTCTTATGAATTTGGCTAGTAGTAGTTGGACACATGCCACTGGGCTTTTTCTGTAATGTTGAAGAAGATTTGAAGCTTATCAAAGCCACTTCTTCAGTGTCAGGAAAATTGCCCAGCATTTATATACAAACAGGTAGCAAAAACGCCATAATCAAATCACAATAGAAATGCATTGTCCGAAAACAGGATGGGAGGTGTCAGGTAGGTGTTAAACCTTCAATTTACATGGCTGATGAAGATAATTGTTGTCATCACGCCAGGGTAGAGATGTTCAACACTCTCGCCCACATATCATGCAGTTTTAAGACCCCAAGCCCTGTCCAAGGATAGTTGTTTGACGAAAGCGGCCTCTTTCACGCCTCTTGTGAACTAATTGTCCTATCTGTACAAAATGTGCATCTCACTGTCCTCCAAAAGAATGTGCCTTGCTGAATCTTGACCTGTAGAATTTGCCCTCCTTTCGTGGATCATTTATTTGCTGAGAGGTTGTTTTGTCTCCCCAATGTACAGGTCTTTGCATTCCTTACTAAGCTGCACTGCATATATTAGATTACTTTGCTTTTGTTTGGGTGTTGGGTCTTTTAGATAGACAAGCTTCTGTATCAGTGTATTGCTGAGCTTGAAAGACACAGGGATGCAGTTTTCTAAAGATCCTTCTCAGTTTTTTAAAAACACTTCAGCTACATACTGGATGATTATATTACTCCGTGTGTTCTGCTTCTACCCTCTGTTTGATGGCCCTGTGCTTTTTCTTGACCTTGTTGGTGTTAAAAAAAAAAAAAGCCCAGTCTGGGTAGCCACAAAATTTCAACACTCCTGAGTTGTATGTGTACTTTGTCTTTAGACTCTTGTTGTTGGCATCTCAGCCCAGTGTTTCAGAGTATCAATAACCCTCAGTTTGTGTTCCAGAGTCAAAAGCAGATACTTGTCTGTGTTTGTAGGTTTTCTGTAGACCCTAATGTCTAAGTCACCCCCCTCCTTGACATGAAAGACACAGTCCAAAAAGGGTAATTTGTTATTCTGTGCCTCATCATATAAACTTGATGTTTTGTCGACTAGGTTAATGTGTCTTCTAAAAGCTTTTATTTCCGATGTTGTAATCTTGACCCACATCATCCATATACCTGAACCAATGTCTTGGTGGTTTTTGCCTGCAAGAGTTTAAGGCTCTCTTCTCCACCTATTACATGTACAGGTTACTACAATGGGAGGTAACAGGTGATCCCATAGCACATCCATGTTTTTGTCTGAAGAAGGTTTTCTTGTACTTAAACTAGGTGGTGTTGAGACAAAGGTCCAGTAAGGAACATACTTGGTCTGGACTGAGTTCTGTTCTAATGTCAAAAGTCTTGTCATTTCATGTTTCCTTACAATTCCAATAAACTCTGGAGTTTGCATACCATTGAAAAGCGTTGTGATATCGTAGGACACAACTGACTTATCTGGCTCTAGCGTGCTGGGTTCGCTGAGCTTGTTCTGTAAATTTGACCACTCCTACTAGGATCTCAGTTGGTAGTTTAGATGCCAAACTCCTGTTTAATTTCATCAGCCTTTTGTTTCAAAACATAATTGTGATATTGGTCTGTCCCAAATGCTCATTTAATAGGTATTTTTAAACCCTTGGTAACATCATATTGGCCCTTTTCTTATATTGCTGCACCAATTTCAGGGTATACATCCCAAAATGATTGCCAGTATGTTACTGAAGGTTCCAGGTTATGGTAAAGCGAGTAGTATTTAGTCACATTCTACCAGACTTGTTCTGCAATGATAAAGATGTTTTGTAGTTTAGCCTTGCCGCTTCTACAGTTCTGATAAGTGTCAGGACAATTAGTATCTGCCTTTCCATGGGGATTGGGGCTCCAAGCTCACTCCCATGATGGACAACAATCTTATGTTTCGTTTACTAATTTGTATTGAGATTGTAGTCCATCGCGGGAGTGAGCTTAGAGCAGTGACTACTTTACAACACACACAGGGACCATGAAGAACAAAAGTAGCCACCATCCAGAAGGAAGGACAGTATCAGCACCAATTCAGAGATGATTTGAGGATCTATAGATGAGTGATACACAAATAAACAACATTTTGTCAATAGTTAAGGTACTTAAATGCATTTTTGAGATTTAAGTTTAGTTTAGACCTGTAAAGGCTTTTCCTAAAAAGTTAACTGTTATTGCAAATATTATTATTATTATACAGGATTTATATAGAGCCAATAGTTTGTGCAGCGCTTTACAATATAAGGAACACATTACAATCACAATACAATTCAAGACAAGATGGCAAGAGGGTCCTGCCCCTGAGGGCTTACAATCTAAAAGGGAGGGGCAAGTGATACATGAGGAGGTAGCTGTGTGGGGATGAATTGTTTGAGAACTTGATGGTTCAGTGGTTAGTTTGCGGTGGGATAGGCTTCCCTGAAGAGATGAGTCTTTAGGATCGCCTAAAGGCAGAGTAGTAGATATATGGACAGGTTGGGGTAAAGAGTTCCAGAGGATGGAGAGACTCTAGAGTAGTCCCGCAGGCGAGCATGGGAGGAGTTGACGAGGGAGCTGGAAAGCAGAAGGTCTTGGGATGAGCGGAGGGGACGGTTAGGGTAATACTTTGAGACAAGGTTTGAGATATAGCCGGGGGCAGAATTGTGTGGCTTTATAAGTGATTTGTTAATATTTAGAATGTTATCCTTTGGGCTACTGGAAGCCAGTGCAGGGATTGGCAGAGGGGGGTTCAGACACTGAGCGGGTGGTTAGGTGAATGAGTCTAGCAGCTGCATTCATGATAGACTGAAGGGGGGATAACCTGTGTAGAGGTAAGCCAATGATGAGGGAGTGGCAATAGTCAAGACGAGAGATACGAAGTGAGTGGATGAGTAGTTTTGCGGTTTCATTGGTGAGGAAGGGGCGTATTTTGGAGATGTTACAAAGGTGAAGGCGGCAGGATTTGGATAGTGATTGGATGTGGGGAAGAAAGGTGAGGTCTGAGTCCAGGACGACACCTAGCACCTTTGCATGGGGGGCAGGGAGGGATAGTTGTGTTATCAGTCTCAAAGGAAAAGTTGTGGGAAGGTGCACGGGCAGGAGGAAATATCATGAGCTCAGTTTTTTCAAATGCTGATAAAATTACTTACAATAGATGTTGTTCCTCCATGTTGAAAGGTTTTAGTTTCCTGCAGAATCAGCTGGTTTCCTGTTTTATGTTGGCTCCATTCCCTTGCAGGGTCCTATGGACCCACCGTTCTCCACAGACACCCAGACACAGCAGGGCAAGTCACTCTCCTCCACCCTACTCCTCTCTCTCCTTCTTCCTCTTTTCTTCAAGCTAGTAGATGGATAGTTCCATCTGGGCTGTCCCTTGTGATCTTGTACTGAACATGAAGTTCAGGGAAGGGGAGCTGAGAGAGTTGGAGATAGCTGTTCACAGACATGATGACTGTAAGTGTTTGGGTGAATACTTTAAAAAAAAATGCTTTGCCGGGCAATGTATATTTGTTGGATCTGGATTCATTATCGAAAAACTCAGTTTAATACTACTTTAACCCCTTAGTGACCGAGGCCTTTTTTTTGTACCCATGATATAATCCAGATTTTAGGCCTGAAAGTTACTTCAACCCCCCACACATTATATATTTTCTGAAAGCCAAGACCCTGTAGAATAAAATGTTGGCATTTTAATATTCTTATGTTGCACGATATTAGCGCAGCATATTATCAAACCCCAAGATGTAGTAAAAAATGCCCGAAAACACAATTAAATAAAATGTTTAAAAAAATACAATATAAAAGATGAGGTTACAATGAGTAAATAGATACCCAACATGCCCAGGTAAAAAATTGTGTGCGTCTTCGAAACTGCCTCAAAATTCAGTACCCCAAAAAGTCCATAGATGATGCTTTAAAAGCCCCCACAGGTCATCAATTTAGAGATATGCATAAATATTGGCCTTAGAATGATTGCTCTCACCCTGGCGTGCGCTGCTCTACCTAACATGTGTATCGCAATCGTTGTTTTCATACGTAGGCGCATGCGACGCGTGTTTACATGAAGATGCGCAGGGCCAGGGGACTTTAAAAAACAATTTAAATTATTTTTACATTTATTTCATTTTATATTAATTTTAAAAACGGTTTATTTAAAAAAAAACTTATTGAAGTGCAGATCGCACTTCAATAGCTTATTGCAGGGCTTCAGGAGCCCAGCACTGACCGGAAGTGATGTAATCTGCTTCGCTCTCGGTCCCATAGTACGGGGAGGAGTTTGGTGAATGGAGGTTCGCCGATCTCCCCAGCTTCCCCCCGACACCAGAGAAGCCGGTTCCGGGCCCGTAGGAGGGGCAACGGAGCTCGGGGAACACGCCAGGGGGGGCGGCCTTGTTTACCGGCCCGGAGAATTGATTGCGCGATAGCTTCTGAAACCATAAACCTATTTTTTCAGGCTTTAAACTATCCCCATATGTTTGGAGGGTACATTTAGATCTATGCTGGTGCATAGAGGTGTGTTTTTGTAGCATTAGACTGGTGCGTTGCCATGCGTCGCTGTGCGTTTACCATGAGTTATTGAAGCACTTTTCAAATGCGGTTTTTAATTTAGCATTTCTAGTGGTTACAGTTAACAACCATTGTGTAAGGCGTGTTTCCCATTAGCTTCTATTGGCCTCCCAAGGTACAAAAACGCAAAAAATAAAAAAAACTGAAATTATGTATTTTTCATAACACACTGCACTGCAGCTCTGAGATGAGAACAGAAATTATTTTACTATGAGGAAGTTGAACAAATGTATTTCAGTGCATTGCAGGTATGTTAAAGCACAACAGTTTAAAGGGCCCTTAATGTCTTTATTATGGGTATGCGATGTTGGTATCGTACATGGCTTACACAAATGGAAAAATCATGTGTAGCTGTAAAAGCGAATGGAAAAAAAATGACATTTGAAAGGAACTGTTATTCGAAAATGTAACTGTAACCTGTATTTTTGTAAGATGGTTATCTGTCATTGTTTACCACTGAGCATTAAAACTACCTGATACAACAAGTTTGGATCACGGCATTGTTCTTTGCATCAGCAAGGCTAGTTTTCTGTAAAAACAAAATATTGGAGGCAGTGCTGTATTGTGCAAAGTGGTGAAAAACATCTAGTCATTTGGAAACTAGTAAGACATAGCCTTTCAAGGATTTTTTGAGACTGTATTCAGGGTGATGAAGAGGGTATGTGGGTTTTGAACATGCAACTATGCATTTTGCTATAGATAGCAACAAATGTTTGTTGGATGCAAAGTTATGTTCTTAATACCTTTTGGGTGGAGGTTCAGAAAGGATAAGCATCAATGCATTTTTTGCCTATACCAATTGTTGATGATGATGATGATGATGATGATGATGATTGTTGTTGTTGTTTAGGGGAGGTTCCTCTGGTAATCTGGTACATTTTTATCCGGGTGCATAAATCCTCTAGCGCAAGCAATGGATGTTTTGATTGCTGTGGGATCAGTACACCTTGATCTTTGCATTTCCTCCCCTTAAAAGTTCTTCCTCATCTACTTTGCAAGATTAAGATGGAGGGGATACCAATGATCCTCGTTGTTCTATGCTGGCCCAGTTAGATGTAGTTTGCTGACTTGGTAAGTCCCCTGGCAGAGGCTCCAGGAGCACTGCTGGATAATCTGTATCCTGTTTCTTAAGGATCACTTTGCCATCATGTATCATGATCATTGGCTTTAAAAGCATGGCTGTTAAAGCCCAGCTTCTGAAGAACAGGGGCATTCATTCAATGCTCAAAGCTAGGAAGTCCACTGCCTGCAAGGTCTCTCATTAGACATGAAAGGCATACTTCTCTTATTCTGAGTCTCAGGACTTCCACCTAAGGAGATCTTCCATGGGATAAATTCTCTCCTTCTTGCAGCTGGAATCGGCTCTCAGTACTATCAAGGGCCAGGCTTCTGTTCTTTCTATTCTTGTTTCATGGACCATTCACCTCTTACTCCTTAAATAAGACCTTTGTACAGGGGTCTGTTATGTAGGCCTCAGTTCCTTCCCCTGTGTGTCTCAGAGATCTTAATCTGATCTGGTACACATCAGAATTTGCCTTTTGAGCCCATTAGAGATATTTCTCTGTCTACTCTCACCCACAAGGTGGTGTTTCTTGTAGCCATCACCTCTGAAAGGTGAGTGTCTGAACTGATGGCATTATCCTGCAAAGAACCCTTTCTGGTTTTGCATTGGGACAAGGTGGTGTTGATGCCCAGGACTGTCTTCTTGCTTAAGGTAGTTTCTGCCTCCACCACAACCAGAACATTGTTCTTCTGTCCCTCTGTCCTGCTCTATTTACCAGAACACAATTTCCCTTCATCGTCGACTCTAGATGTTTTTCAGGCTGTGAGAGTCTATCTCTATCTCCTGCTTCTTTCAGAATGACTGATTCACCTTTTGTCATCCTGGATGGACCCTGAAAGGGTGCACTGGCTTCTCAACTCACCATTTCTAGATGGCTTAGATCAGGGGTGCCCATTAGGTAGATTGTGATCTACCAGTAGCTCTCAAAGCTGATGCTTTTAGATCACGAAGGGTGTGAATGGCGGACCCTTTATTCCATTTTGGTATATTTATTTAGCTGTGCACACATGATTACCTATTAGCCTGAGTCTGCTGAGCCAAGCTCCCTGACACCTTTCTGGTGGATACTGGTGGTTGAAGTGCTACGTATTACATCAAAGAATATTAATTTACACAGCCTGTTGCAAAATACAGCAAGGTGAGCCAAGAGAGAGAGCAGGGAGAGACAGATAGGAGAGAGAGGAGAGACAGCCAGGAGAGAGAGCATGGAGAGACAGCCAGGGGAGAGAGCAAGGAGAGACAGCCAGGAAAGAGAGAGAGCAGGGAGAGACAGCCAAGAGAGCAAAGAGAGACAGCCAGGAGAAAGAACGAGGAATGACAGCCAGGACAGAGAGGAGAGACAGCCAGGCGGATGAACAAGGAGAGACAGCCAGGAGAGAGAGAGCGAGGGAGTTTTTTTTTCTTCCGTTGGCAGATCTCATATAGCTCGTAGGTGTGAACCTAGCCTCATTATTTAGGGATATCGACCTGTGTATGGCTTGTGGTGAAGACTGCTCAGCCTATTGATGCTGCAGATTAGATGATTTTTCTTATCATGTTACTACTTTGCAAGGCACACCATTTTATATTAAGCACATGGACTATTCTAGCTTTTGTCTGAATGGAGGAGCTGTCTCTATGTAATTTAGCTACAGTGAACTAAATATCATGCATACTTCCCAAAATTACATGGATAAAGAGTGACATCTTTTTAGGGCAAACACTCGATCTTGCCACACTTTCCAAAATGAGGAACTTGACAAATGCATTTACAAGAGATGTTGGGGGGAATTTATCAAAGCTGGAGCAGACAAAATCTGGACCAGATTTGCACTGCAGCCAATCAGTTTCTCTGTCTCATTTTCAAATCTTACCTGAGCAAACTGAAGAGAGATGCTGATTGGTTGCTATGGGCAACTGCTCCAGATTCTGTTTTGTTCCAGTTTTGAAAAATTCACCCCACTGTGTATTGTCATGCATTTGCATGATGCCTACATTAGTCAACAACAGTAAAATAAAGATTTCATAAAAACTATTTATCACTCAAGCACACTGATGCATTTGACTACTATTTTCCTTCTTACTGGCATTTCAAAAATGCAATAATATAAATGTCAAACATGGACTTTGCAGCACTTTGATGAATTCAGCTGTATGTTTATATAGTTCTGTATATCAGACCTAAAAGAGTAACTTTTGTGGAAGAAAGAGGAAGAACAAGAGGGGGATTTGTTTCCAAAATAAGGCACGTCCCTCTAAAAGAGAGACTTTTGTGAGCTAGGAAAACTGGAATCTCTTTTATAGGGTCAATATTGCCTTTCTTTGTCCTTACCAAAATGATTTCACATGCACAAATGACAGTAGCAATGTCCTCTTCAGTCTCATGACTTATTTAAGACAGACATTATTATCAGATGTGCAGTATTATAAGAGGGAAATTGAAAAGTTAAACTAATTAAGAATTTAGACTGGAACTTGCAAGTGACATTTTTTCATCCTTAGCTATGTACATTTCTGTTTTGGCTCATGAATGCAATGGTTAGTTCATAAAAATGTTTGATCAGGTACACATGACAAGTGCAGAAGTTCCTTGGTGTAAGGCTGGGTTCACACCTAGGCGGATTGAATATGCACGTTTTTTGTGCTTTTTTTTATACCGTGATTCGCGGTAAAAAAAAAACGTGCAAAAAACTCGCGTTTCCGAGGGATACTTATCTGTATCCCAATGGAACCGCCCGACCAAAACGCCCCAAAGAAGTACATGTACTTCTTTGGGCGTGGGGCGGTTTCCCGCACGTTCGTACTCGCGGAAAACCGCCCAGATGGGAACCATGCACATTGAAAATAATGGCATTTCCCTGTTTGAGCGTTTTTCCGCGAGTACGAAAGCGCGGAAAAACGCCTAGGTGTGAACACAGCCTAACTGGACAAAACAAAATGTTCAGTATTTGAAAACATTTTGATTTAAATGATCTTTGGCAGTTTGCATTTGCAACAGAAAATGCAGTCTTGTACCAAGAAGTATAAGGTCTCGTTCACACCTAGGCGTATTACATATGCACGTTTGTCGCGCGTTTTTTTACTGCGAAGGCTACTTGGCTGTATCCCAATGGAAACGCGCAACAAAACGGCCCAAAGTAGTACCTGTACCTTTTCAGGCGTGGGCCGTTTTGTAGCGCGTTAGGGACGGGCGGAAATACGCCAAGGTGGGAAAGAGACCATTGATTACAATGGGATTTATTTTTTTGAGCGTTTTGTAGAGAGTTCGTCGAGCATAGAACGCGCTACAAAACGTTCAGGTGTGAACGAGGGCTAAGCAGTCATTCTGTAAGAGACCTCCTTTGGTTGTTCTCTTTTCTCCTGCATAGTAGAAGACAGTTGCTTAATAAAGGCAATTCGTTCATTGTTGTTACTAGGTAATCTAGCCACTCACAAACTTGTAGTGAATCATTTAGGAATAGTATCAGAGCATTCTGTGAATTAGAGTGTAGGGTGAGGCAGAATTAATCCGAATCTGAGAATGCTGATACTGAAAGCCAATGGACCTCTGCTATGTAACACAAGTTATATCCTGGTACAGTGTCTTCTACATAGCATGTACATTCAAAATATTCTTTCCAGTGGTTTTCATAATGTTTGAAATCATCATGGTATAGGTTGGGATTTTATTTTTTATATTCATTCATTTTTATTATTTTTTCCTGTAAGAAGATGACATACTGTAGGTACTTAACCAGGTATTAAAAGGCATAACATGGAACTTTAGTCAGATACAGCAAAGCAAATAGTTTACTATAGGACAATGAGACCGTTTAACCAAACTTGCTTATAGGCATCACAAAACAGCATCATTATCAGATACAAAAATCAAATGTCCACAAGGCCCATTCAATGGACGTACTTAATAGTAAGAAGAGAAAAAAAACAGAACAAGAGAATGGGGGAAGTACTAATATTTCAAACACTCAATACTGTTGTCAGTAAGACGTACAGTTCCACCACAGGGGATACCCTATAGCCTACTATTTCCAACAATGCAAAACATTTTCCATTATGAACTCATCAGGGATTTCTTTTTAAAGTGAACATTTCAAATATACAGAGGCAATCTACCCCATTTACTGTAAGTCAGAAAAAAATACTGTACTTATAATTTAGCGTTCACTTTTCTTACTTTAGTACCTTGAAATATGAAAGGTTGCCAAAGCCTGCTTCACGTATATGTCTTTGCCCAACCCTTACACTGCTGTATGAATAATGTCTGATTTTAAACTCATCTGTTTTTGTAAGAACCATGACACTAGCAATCCCGTTGCTGGCACCATCTTGCCAATCACAGGATCTCTATACAGGGCAGATAAATTTTCATCTGTTTCCATGGCTCACTCCCTTGGTGGCCGGATGAGCAAGGTGTTGTTAGAGAATAACATTTTGCAGTGTTTCCATCAGCTTTTTCCAGCCAGTGACACATTGAAACAGGTGAGTATTGTCTCTGTACTTCTTAGCAACTTTTTTTTTTTACTGGCAAGTGCTCACCAATTTGCCATAATCCAAACAGTAATTGTTTCCTTTTTGGTGTTGTACTGTTTGATAAAAAGTGCATGGCCCAGTTTTGCTGTCAGCCGGGTATGTGGGGGAAGACAAATATTTCTTTTTATCCCCTTGTGCTGTACTAGTAGTAGATAAGCTTGCCCTAACATACTGCAATTAATGCACTTTATAGCTTCATGAAACACACCACATATGGGTCATAAATAAATGCTGAGGAAAAGTGACCTCTTGTAAGTCTGGATACATTTGCAGTGACAGCAGTGTGATGTAAATGATTTAGGTACACTTTATTACAATCTGATGACATATGAGGCGAGGAGTGATCCCAACAGTGAACGTTGGGAGATGCACATCTCATACAAGAAAAATGAAGTTGGCTGGATAGGTTTAGCTAGTACTGGGATCTTGTCCAGAAACTCTGGATGTGCAGTTCACAATGTGTGGGGGAGTTTCTGCATGAGCATGTGACATTAAGGGGAATTTGCTTTGGGTCTGATTATTTGAAAACAAATCATCAGCCACCTTCATGTATGGATAAGTAATAGAGGGTTACTGGAAAGTATGGTAGGTCGGGGCGAGACTTGGACCACCATTTGAATGTCTGCCTAGCACTTTCTGCATTTCTCTCCCAGCAGCCAATTTGTTTTTTCTTACTTGTTGCTAGTTCATGAGAAGGAAATACTGGGTAGTTAGAGGGAAACACAGATTGTTCTTCTACCTGTAGACTCATATGAATATTTATTGTCTGATTATGTATATCATCACAACATTTTCCACAAATGTATTGAAAACTTGTTTTTTCAAAATAGTTTTATTGGGTTTTGAAAGCAATTAACAGAGCATTTCGGAAACATAGATTCCCGGATATGGGAAAAAGGAACGGAAGTCCCGTTAGACATAGTTAGGTCATATAAAGTATCGTGAGGTATACAAAATGCACATAAACAAAACAAACATAAAACAAACTGAGAAATGTTTCCAGTAAAACATTGGTGGGGTAGACATCAGTATACCTGGTATTCTGCAGAGGGAACATACCACGTGGTCCAGGGTAGCCAAATTTTATCGAATTTAAGTAAAGTAGATTGGCGGTGTGCCAATATCCATTCATACCCATAATGTGTATGAGCTAGTTTTAGCACCTCGCCTATCGTAGGAGAATTGGTAGATTTCCAGTTTCTTGTTATTAGGAGCTTGGATACCAGCAACACATGAGTGGTTACTACTCTGAATGGAGAGGGTTATTGTAGAGTGACCATAGATTAGATGGGATTCTCACCTCTAAGGACCCCACTTGGAGAAGCAGATGCCTAACTTGCAAATAGTGAAAATATTCAGCCAAAGGAAGTGTGTATAAGCGTTGCAAGGTCAGAAAGGACCTGAGGGTGGTTCCTTCATACAATTCGGAAATCTAGATCGGGAATAAGTATTTCACATACATTAAGAGGTAGCTGAATAGTATTAGACAAGGTAGATGCCGTGCATGTGGTAGTAAGATGGCACCATGGCGTGACGGAGGCAGTAATAGGTGGAGATATATCCTGTTTTAAGTGTATAGTCCAGGCCGATGCTAAGAGGAAGTGGAAAACTTGTTTTAAGAGAAACCTAAAGGCATCCATTGTTGACCTGACTCTTTAAAATTTGAAGTTGCCTGTCTGTCATACTGGCCCCCTTTGGCTTTAATACTTTAATTCACTGACCTGGAACATACATACATACAGATTTGGAATTCTGTTGAACAGGAACTTTGTCTGACTGTGGCTTCTGCATCCTGGCAAAAAAAGCCTGGAATGGAGAGGTAACTAGGCAGCCTACCATTACTCTCCCTGGTGAGGCCCCACAGCTTCAAAATAAACAAAATCCAATAGTTTTCTGTCACACACCCTTCCTCTGTGGACTTTAAATCTAAAAACCTTGCAGCCTGAATGGCAGGTACACTTCACCCCAGGCCCTTTTGGAGCTGTTTGTCACATAACTTGTTCTGTTTCCACAACTTAGAAAGTATTAACGCCATTGGATCAGTATGAAAACCAAGCCGCTAACTATTTCAGAAGGAAGTCTTCAGTCACCACCCGTTCTACCTCCCATGACGGGATTATTTTCACAAACAGTGGAGGAGAACTCCTTTTGAGCAGCTATGGTCTAGCTGCTGCGGTATAATGCAGGCTAGGGATACACTAATACCGGTATCAGTGCTGATACTGGGCATTTTCATGAGTACCAGTGCTCATTAAAATGCCCAGATAGTAAGCGCCGATAACGGTGCTTTAAATTTTTAGAATGAAGTCAATGCTGTAAACAGGCACCGCTGTTGACGGGAAGGCTGCTTAGGTCCCTAACAGCGCCAGCCCTCCTGAGACCCCGCACTGCCCTCCTGAGGCCTCGCACAACCCCCCTTAGACCCCACACAGCCTTCCTGAGATCCTCCACTGGAGACATCAGCCCAGCACCCTGAAGGAGCAGAGAGTATGTAGCTTCAAATTATTCTGCAGTGATGTATAATGTATTGCTGGGATTTGTAGTCATCTATAGCCGGTTGCCATTCTTCATTGCTGTATAATGTATCACTGGGATATGTAGTCCTGTATAGCTGGTAGTATTCTGCATTGTTGTATAATGTATCACTGGGATTTGTAGTGCTCTATAGCTGGTGGTATTCGGCATTGTTCTATAATGTATTGCTGGGATTTGTAGTCCTCTATAGCTGATGGTATTCTGCATTGCTGTATAATGTATTGCTGGGATTTGTAGTTCCTCTACAGCTTGGAGTCAGTGGCACAATTACCAGGGGTGCAGCGTTTGCAGCTGGGACCGGGCCCTGGAACTTCACCACTGTCCTAAAATCATTAGTCTGTATTGTTTTAGAAAAACTCTCACAACACTAACAAAAAGTATTGGTAATTTGTATCGTCGGGTACATGAGGAAAAGTATCGGTACTCATACTCAGTCTGCAAAAAGTGGTATCAGTACATCCCTAATGCAGGCACAAGTAACAGGATTGAGGGTAATGTTACTGTGAGTCCACAGCACCGCTGTATTCAGTGGTATTGCATACAAGCACTATTTGTGTAAATGGTATATTTGCTTGCTTTATGTTTTTATGGTGAATAGTTCAAACTAGTTCATACTTGCTGAATGTCAGTTAGATTATACATCGGTATGCATGTGCCAGACTCTTTTTGTGTGCATTTGCATCCATTGTAAGCGTGACCTATTGTGCACTGTAGGTGGCATCTCTGCTGTAAAAAAAACATTATCTGTAGATTTACAGTCTACATTTTTCCTTCTGAGGTATTCAGAATTGGCCTTCACAGTGATGTTCTCAAATGTTCAGCAATTACTCCGAAAGGGTAATTGTGCTTTCCAAACAAAAATAAATGTATAAAGCATTTCCTTTTCATTGAATTGCAAAATAAAAGAACTGGTAGATTTGACTGCCCCAACCTGCCCAACTCTTGGCAGAAGTATTTACGTGCCGTGGGGCCACTGCAGCCTCGGGATTGCTGCACAAAGGCTCAGGCCTGGCCCTAGAGCAGGGGTAGCCAAACTCTGGCCCTCTAGCTGTGGTGAAACTACAAATCCCATGATGCATCTCTCTGCGGAAGTCATGTCTGTGGTTGTGAGAATCTTGCAATGCCTCATGGGATTTGTAGTTCCACCACAGCTGGAGGGCCGGAGTTTGGCTACCCCTGCCCTAGAGGATAATGGTCATCTCAGTCCCAAACTCAGTGCATGTGTCTGGAGTGTCCATTATTCTCAATGGCTGGGTCCATTGCATCAGGACATTGCAGAACATGACAGATCACCTCTGTATTTAAAACACAAAACATGTTTTAAAAAAAATAGCCCATGAAAAGACAAAACAAAAACCAGCTTTAATCTGGAGCTGTCACAAGCAAGGATCAGGGGAGCATATCTACTTTATTTTCATCCCACATTAAACACTTTGGGGTAGCCCCACTGCAAGGGTTAATTGGAATACATCCTGGAGTTCTTCTTTAACTGATTGGCTCCTCGTGCGGCCTATTTTTGCAGGCTCTGCTGTATAGGGACTGCAAGAGGCTGATACCAGGTCATATTTAGGTACTTACACTGTTTGCATTATAAAAACATTTAATGGTATGTTAATGATTCCAGAGCTGCATTAATTTGTGTATTTTATATAAGCTTTAAACAATGCACAGCCCTGGGCAGGCTGTGCCAATGAGAGCTGTGATCCGTCAGCCCAGGAAGTCTGGACTGCAGTGGCAACATGAAAGCATTTCCCTATGGATGATTTGGGAAGGGTTTGAACCTCATTCATCCAGGTCATGGTATATCTGTAAAAAATAAGTCAAGGCAACTGGGCTTGGTGTATTTTTCTTGAAGACGTTTCACTGGTCATCCAACCAGCTTTCTCAATTCAGTATGAATAAGTCAGTTGCCTTGACTTATTTTTTACAGATATGTCTGTGGTTATGTTTGGGGAGTTTTTTTACTCACTTTGTGGCTATTGTTTTAAATCTTCCTTATAGAGACATCAGCAACAGTAATTTAAAAAACCCCACAGTTTTCAATACTGTGTCCACCTTGGGGATATTTCCAACCGCTTCCTGTCAAGATATTAGGTGTTAGAACAGCAACTGAAGCAAAATCATAACATGGACACCAACAGCAATAGAAACCTTACAGAGGTTCTAACTAGGGTTGCACAGATACCAAGTACAGTACTCGGTACAAGTACGAGTACATGCACTGATACTTTTGAGCTCCAAGACTAGACTAGAAAAAAATTCAGAAGTTAGGAGGCTGCTGTCATTTGTAAGGCACACACGGAGCTCCTGGCATTTGTGCATCTCTGTTTTAATGTACGATTTTGTTTTTTATAAATATAAATAAAGGGATGCACAGATACCAGTTTTGCGAGTACGAGTACTGGCACTTGCCGAGTACTTACAAGTACGAGTACTGATACATTTTTGTTTATTGTCAGGTGACAGTTTTTCTAAAACAATACAGACTAATGATTTCAGGACAGTGGTGGAGCGCCAGAGCCAGGTCCCAGCTGCAACCGCTGCAACCCTGGTAGTTCTCATGAAAATGCCAAGTATCTGCACTGGTACTCGAAAAGTATCTGTGCATTCCTAGTTCTAACCCTTCCCCGCTGTATCCAAAGCAAGAAAAGTTTTGGCTGGCAGAGTACCTTTTAAGAACTTAACTAATTATAAAAGCTAACTACTGATAAAATAAAGGGATGCTAAATATAACTATTGCACATGTTTTATTAGTTGCATCTGTTTTCCTTGCAATGGGGGACCACAGCTGATTTGTAACCCAGTACCTGACACCCTTGGAAATGATGTGCTCGCACCCATCCCTTTGCGGTATCATGCTGACTAACAGCTCTGTGAATACACCGACTGCCTGCATTGTATTATAGTGGCCGTGTTTTTATGTTCTGCTTTAATCCTATTCAGTGGTCATATACCGAGTAGTCACACACCGATACACAAATTCAAACCTCTCCATCTTTGCTAAGCGTTAGGGATGTAAGAACCCTTTAAAGTGACACTAAACTCAGGAGTTACATCTTAAAAATGCATTCAAGTACCGCAACTATTAACAAAAGTGTTATCTCATTTGTGTATCACTCAGCTGTAGATCCTCAAACCATCTCTGAATTTGGGCTGACACTGTCCTTCCTTCTGGAGGGGGGCTACTTTTGGTCCCTGTGTGCAGAGTAAAGTAGTCACCACTCCAAGCTCGCTCCTGTGATGGACTACAATCTCATGTTTAGTTTACTAATTTGTATTGAGTTTGCAGTCCATCACAGGAGCGAGCTTGGAGCAGTGACTACTTTACCCTGCACACAGGGACCAAGGGGAACAAAAGTAGCCACCCTCCGGAAGGATGGACAGTGTCAGCACCAAATTCAGAGATGATTTGAGGACCTACAGCTGAGCGATGTACAGGTAAGATACATTTTTGTTACTAGTTAAGGTACTCAAATGCATTTTTAAAGGAGAACTATGGGGTTAAGGCTTTTCCCCATAGTTCTCCTTAGGGTAACGGTAGGACACAAACTAGCGTCCTCCCGTCACCCTAGGCTCAGTATGCAGGTATACTGAGACGCCACAGCTGAAGCGGATCCCGACAATTATGCCGGGATCCGCCCAGCTGCGTGACTGACAGCTGGCTCTGCCTGTCTAAAGGCAGAGCCAGCTGTACCCGCCCCCGTCCGTTCCGCCAGTCAGTGCTGGCGGATCGGAGGGGGGAATCCAACTCCTCCCCTGTCACGGCAGAGAGCCGTGACAGGATCGAGAGGTGAGCGAACGCCGGTATGTGTTCGCTCACCTCCCAATCTACTGGGCCGACCTGTGACAGTCTCATTGTCACAGGTCGGCTAGAACTATGAGGTGAGTGAAAAGCACTCACCTCATAGTTCTCCTTTAAGCCTCATTCACACTGGAATCAGCCGGCACGTACAGCTCCGTGCTGCGCGTAGCGCCGTACCGAGCAGCTCCCGGGAAGGACAGGTGCTTCGTGTGATTTAATACGCAGCCCCCGTCCTTCTCTATGGGACTACGCAGCCGTAAGCCTACGCTCACCTCAAGTGCAGGACCGTAGGGGGGCGTGTTTCCTGGCTCGGACGCAGACAGGATCCATCCTGTACGCTCACCGGCACCAGCACGGACATGGAGGGCGGGTAAGTGTAAGGGGGGGGGGGGCGGACGGCCGCGTAGTCCCGCAGAGAAGGACGGGGGCTGTGTACTAATCACATGCGCAGCCCCTGTCCTTCCCGGGAGCTGTTTGATACGGCCCTGCACGCAACACAGAGCTGTACTGATGAGGCCCTAAGGTGTAACTCCTGAGTTTAGTGTCACTTTAAAAGTAAGCTTCTTTGATGAAAATGTTTTTTGACCGAAGTATGATTTTGGTATAATAGACTCCCATAAAAGTAACTGGTCTGCTAAAGTCTGGACTCTGATTAGTTGCTTCCTTTTCCTTGCTCCTTCTACAAAATGTGATTGAATAATCAGCCTTCATTGAGCCCGGTGGCCCTAACAGGGCCACCCAAAGAGTCAGCAGGACTCGGCTGAAATTCGAGCAGTGTATGACCAGCTTACGTCTCCACGATGGCTGTGCTGTGTAAATCTCGGGGTTACAAATCTTTTGGCAGATAAAACAGCTCCCATGCATGCATATCAATCGATGTACTGAGCTGTTGGAGTTGCGCTTTAATAAATGCTAGTTCCATCATCTGTATGGAGTGTGTGGTATCTGACGTAGCAAAGGCTAAAGTCTGTCAGGGATATTTAAAGAGCACCCAGGCTTTGTCTGGCAAAGAATATGATGTCCTGTAAAAGAGGAAGTGCAGTGGGTGTGGAATGATTTCCAGGTAAGGGTTCTAAGCAGTAATGCACAAGGAGATGAGGACCATAGCTATGATCTTTCTTCCCCAGCTGAGATTTAGATATTTACATCAATCGTCATTCTTGAACGCAGCGGTAATTATGAGTGAAATGATCACCCCCCCTTTTGCGTGCTTTCTTCCTGATAACGTGGCAGCTGTTTATATACGACATATACAGTGCTACATAGTTATCCCATCACACTCTGCGTGTCTCCTGCACACAGGCACTGAGCTAATGCATGCAGCAAGCTGTGTACATGTCTGATGTGGATTGAGAACACTCGTCCTCTCTGCCTAGGTGCACAGCATGCCAAGGTTGCATATGCACAGAGATGCTCCTGCATATACAGAGAGTTGTTTGTATACACACTATGTATGTACACAGTTTGCTAGGTGCATTAGCTCTGTGGCTGAGTGCGTGGGTGTACATGTGGGAGGATACACTGCCTTTGTGCAATTGGTTGCTGCGGGCTATGGGCGGCTCTAAGGCAGCTCACATACACACAGATCCACACACACTAACAAGCTGGACTAGTGCAGGGTCAGGAGGGGAGTGCGTGGGTGTGAAGAGGAAGGCTGTGCAACATACAGACAGCCTGTCACTGCTGCTTCTCTCAGCCCCGGGTGCTGCTTCCTAGGCTGTGCCAGGCCAGAGCTGCACACACACACACATACCCCGCACACACATACACACCCTGCCAGCTGCACCCAACTCTGGACGAGCCTGGAGTCATTGTCAGGGATGTACGACTGGAGGGGCCTTCCTTCACTGTGATGGTGAGTTGTCACCCTTCTGAAAACATGTTTGGTGTAGGATCACCATGGCGATTGACACAGACACGCCAAGGTATATTTGTAAGTGGGTCAGCCTTGCAATAGGAATACATTCTTGTTGTATGTATAAAATATTTCTTCCTAGTGACAGGAGCTCTGCATGGGTAGTGTAATTGTACTGAAATTCTGCCCTTTGCCTTGAAGCATACATCAGACTGATCTAGTGTATGTGTGTGTGTGTGCTTCTCAAAGTTTGGAGGCAGGATTGGCCAAGCAGTGCAAATCAGCCCCCCAGCGAAGGAGAAGGGCCATTCCCCCCCTCTGTGTCCATGTGTTTTATATATATGTATGTGCATATGTAAAGGAGGGGAGACCTCGCGTCACTTGGCTGAATGACTTTTCCTCCAGGGCTAAAAATAGCTCTTGTTAGACTTTTGAAAGTTGTGTAATGACGGGCTCAGCCTTCACCCTTGCAACTGCAGGAAGTGAGGGCAGGGCAGTAATCATTGTGACCGAGGCTGCTTTTCCTTTTCTCATACATACACTCGTCTTTTATAGCTTTCTTTAATCTCGCCTGGTCTCGTTGCATCCACGTTCTTCGTCCTCGCTTGTATCCCCCCCATCTCTTGTGTGATGCTCTAGTCTTCATGTCCTCTTGTGCTGTAACTCTGTTTATCTCTCTCCCCTTTCCCCTCCCTTTAGTAGCAAGGCTGGCTGTGTTCCTGTGTTTGCTGTTTGGTTTTCTCTGCGGGTGCACACACAGGAAAAAGAATGAATTATTCAGCAGCATTGGACTCTCTTAGCTCCCTAAAGTCTGGAACCGATGCCTTTCAAGTCTGAGAGAAGGCAAAAGCTGAACCTGTTCCAAATCATGGACATCTCTGCCTTTCTGCACTCCTGCTACGAGCTCCCTTCCAATGGTGTATAGATCTAGCAGGGAGCAGAATGCTGTGCTGCTTTAATTGCATTACAATGCATTCACATAGCACAACCAGGCTATGTGAATCAAGGCTCCGAGGGTTCACATATCTATGATGTACAGTGCATGTGTAGCCGGGAATATTGCCTACACAAGTAGAAAAGGTTATAGACCCAGGAAGATTAGCAAAGGGATTAAAGAACAGAGAAGAAGTGAATTCATCAGTCGTGTCAATATTTGTATAGAAAGAAGGGATTTCTCCTTAGCTGCAAATATATGCAACAGATACCTCCATTGACAGAACATGTGCCAGCTTGGTAAAGGAAAGTGTATAATCACAGGGTAAACTTTCCACAGGTCTTTCCGTAGTCTGCGTGAGGTGTGCTATCTCACGTGATGACATTTACAGAAAAAAGCAACAAATAACACATACTCCTGCTAGGAGTTTGTTCTGGTAGAAGCACGAGGAATGTGTCCATTCCAGATTGGTCATGGTGTCTGCCAGTTACACCTTTTACTGTCGCCAGTCATGTGTACCCATGACATCACTGTTTGGCCTAGCATTACTTTTGCCTGGGCTGACTGGATCTTTTAAATACCCCTCTTAAACTCACAAATCAAATTACAACCTGATTGGAAAAGCTCCTTTAGATCTACCAACAACTATGCAGTGCAAGGGCCTATCTGATCTGCAAATTGATTTAGATAGTTTAGGTAGGTCTCAAGATAAAGCTGGTTAGACAGTGGCCGTTTCTTCTGGTTTAGTCCAAAGAAATTTTGTTTTTTTTGTACTCGCCAAAAAATCCTTTTCTCTGCAATCATTAAAGTACACAGCTGAATCCTCATTTAACGGAAGGGTTATACCGCTACCTGCAGGAGTAGGACGCTAGGCAGAAAACAACAAAGCAGAGCCCTGGGGGGCGGCCCCTGCTGGTGACTCAACCCTCTACTTCCTAGAAGCATCTCAGTTATTCACAAAGCAGTGGAAAAAGGCACAGACAACTCCAGAGGGGAGGGTGCTGTGTCCTTAAATGAACACAGAGAAAAGGATTTTATGGGGAGTACAAAAAAATCCTATTTCTTTCATTGAAGGACGTGCCAAAGCAGTGAGAACCGAGGGATGGGAAATCAATCGGATTAAGAAAAAAAGGCAAAAAATTGAGATGTTTCTAGAATGTGGGGGGGTTGAGCCACCTGCAGGGGCCGCCCCCAGGGCTGTGCTTTGTTGTTTTCTGCCTAGCATCCCACTCTTGCAGGTGGCGGTATAACCCTTTGCTTCAGCTGTGTCTTTCAATGAGCGAAAGAGAAACGCTTGATTCCCCCATCCTGTCCATTGGTTGCAGCCACTGTTCAGCTTAGATTTCCAGTCAATTGAAAAAACCTGAGGGGGGCAAAATCCAAAATTCGACCAGTGTATGACCAGCTTTACATAGTTTTGGTAAATCTAAAGTTGATTGTACAAAGATTGAATCTGTCTCTAAAGCCAGATTTGGGAGAAGGGTTTATAGGCCAGATCTATTATTTATTCTGTAGGGGAAAATACAGTTTTTGGGGTTTTTTATTCTCCATGGTACTACATGTTTGTTTATGTTTGGTGTATCAAACCACACCACAAAAATCTGTAATTGAAATGTGGTGCTGGCTGCCTCCATGAATGCAACGGTCCTATAGCTTCAGATGTCAAAATGCAAGGTAAATTAACTGAGGTAAATTAACTGAGATACAGAAAGGAGAGCAAGGCTCAGGTAGAGTCTTATTTCTCCCGAGCAGGATTCAGCATGATGTCATCTAATCTAACTCCTACAACAATCCAGTGCTTACCGTAGTGTCTCAGCAGTTCAGCTTTTGTTGGAAAGCCGAGGTATGGAGAAAGCCTGCGATGACTCAGACACAGGTACACAGCTGGAATGGCAGATGGCGCTGCCAGGTAGTACATATGTTAGGGGTCATTGCTTTAATAACAGATTTTTCTTTTCTCGGGTTAGGAGTGCAGCATACGTAATCCCAGTCAGAATATCTGATTTGCTATTTCTTTTGTGTTGCTGACAATTCTATGTAGGAAACTCTACGGACACATTTTCTATATGTTAAAGTATATTTTTTGATACTTTTCACACGGACTTTGTAGTTTTGTCTTCCGATTCGTCTGTTGTTTAGTAATCGCACCCTTGTATCTGCCACTGCATAAATATAGAGTGAGAATTAGAAGTAAACGCTAGTCTTCTATCCCCCATTGTCTCCCTCTCCCTCCTCCCACACCCCTTCCACCCACGCCAGCTCGATCAAGATGTTTGGGTGGCTTACTAATTAGGCACAATCTCACTAACCCGCAAACGAGCAGGAGAGCCAGCCAGATGATGCGTAATATTTGGGGAGCAGTGCACAGAGGCAGTGGGGAGTTACAGGATGAGATGCAATAGGATCTGCGGAACAGACCCAACAATCTGATAGGAATTGCCAAACCAGACTGAGAACCGAAATAGTTTGATAGGATCATTAAAAGCCATCTGAGGTTTTTTTAAGTGTTGAATGGAAAGAATAGTTTCATTTTATATACTTAAAAGTTGTCATTTGTTTTACTCAGCTTGTTTTGTATGTCACAAAATATGTTACTCTTTGACTGTTATTTCCTGTTTCCCCTTGTGACTTTGCAGCATGCATCTCTTAAGAGTCTCAACAAGTCCCACGGGACCTGGTTGGTACTTGCACTAAGCGTTTGAATCAGGTGGTTAATATGAGGTGTTTATACATTCATAGTCCTTCTGGTAAAAGTCAGTACGTATGAATATTGTGCAGCGTAAAGAACACATCCTTTTAGCAGGAACTAATCACATTTTTCTCTTGTAGTTTCAGTAACTGCCAATTAGAAATAGTCACCTGAGGGTTGCATGTGAACCTCTTAAAATGGAAGTGAACTATGCAAACTGTGCAAAAAAAAAAAAGGCATGCAAAGGACTTGTCACCAGCATTGCCTATGGCCTTATCTTTCACCCATGATTGACTTACCATGCCTTGTTCTGCACTGAGTCTCTGGGTGGAGGAGACTATCTTGGTATAAACAGGGTTTTTCCTCCTTTGATACTTCCACACAGAGAACTGCAGAGTAGTGACATCACCAAATCTCAGTCCATATCTTCTGAGACTAGCAGTCAGAGGCGGCAGTGCCTGAGATTTCACACAGCAGATACTGTTTTTACTGAGTTGATATTTTGTGTTATTGCACTGTTTATTTAAAATGCATATTTGATGTGTCTTAAATGTAGAGATTTGTAGATGGCTACTAAAATCATTTAGGGTGACCATACACTTATAGTCTTTTCTCACTCAGGCCACTGTTGGCATGGATGGGGGGAATCCCCCCCAGCCTATTGTATTCGGACAGTGGGCAGCAGGTGTGCTGCTGTCAGAATACCAGAGTAGGAACTACAGTTGCTGTTCGATCACAATTTCCTGGACCGGCTTCTTCAACAGAAGTCAATTGAAAGATTTAATTTTGTTGTTGGTTTTCCTGGGGGGGGGGGGGGATTCACACAGTAGTCACATATTTTGAGTGTGTGTCCCACTGTAGCCTCGCTGATTGTCCTTCGCCACTGTTCTAGGTCAGTGATTCAAAGTATTGCATGAAGAGGGTCAGCATGATAGCCATAGCCAGGCAACTAGCTTTTCCAAAAGGAAAGGCCAGAATTGGCAGCCTTCATGTTTCTGTCATGACAGCTTTAGTACAGCTTTGAAGTACAGCTGGCCATACACTAGTCATTTGTTCTCATTTAGTCCTGCAGGCCAAATGAGAAAAAAACACTCCATCCACAGCGTGGACAGAGGAATCTCCCCTGTCAGCTATTGTATCCTGACAGCTGGCGCCTGCAGCTGTCAAAATACCTAACCAGTAGCTGCAGCTGATCGGCTGACCATTTGAAAATTTGACTTTTGCAAAACAGAGTGGCACAGACAGGGCCATCCACAGTTCGAATTTCATCCAAGTTAGCTAGATATCAGCTACATGGGAAATTCACTGTTTTGACAGAGTTTGGTAGACCTGTGATGTGAGAAGAATCCGTAAAGCACAACCATTGTGTAGCAGTACAAATCCATAAGCAGAACCTGCATATGTAATGAGTAAATATGGGTCCCCTATGTACATTTCTAAATACAAACGGTACAGAACAACAAGGTTTTTAAATTGTTAACATACACCGATAAGGTCATTTACATCAAGTAAAATCATTTTGTATATATAAAAACAATAAAAAAGCAATATTTTTTTAACGTCTCATCAAGGTTGATGTTAAGAAAGCCTTTTGTGTATTAAGTCATTTGCATTTTATTACATATTTATTTTGCTTTTCCTCTGACTTTCAGGGAATCTGGCGGATACCTGTGGATGAGATAGATCGCCCCGGCAGTTTTGCTTCTCATATGAGCCGTTCCATCGTGCTCCTTCTGAACGTTCTGGCCCAACTCAAAGACTCCAACACGCTGCTGAAAATCTCTTGCATGCTACAGAGGACCCCCGATCAGGGGAAGTGAGTGTTAGCCTCCGAATATATCTCCCATTCATTTACTTTCTAATCATGCCTTTATTACTCTCAGAGATGCAGGACCAGCAGTTTTAATGCAGACGTTTATTAAAATATGCAGGCTGCATTGTAATTAGTTCCAATTCATCCTTAAAAGTAACAACTGAGGGACCAATAACCACTTGAAATGTTCAGAATGCCATTAGTGCACCATGGTTAATTCACTTGTGTCTAGGTATAAACAGCTGAACCCGCTGCTCTAATTATATCACATGAATTCCCGTCCTTATAAATCACATTCTAACATTATTTAACGAGACCATAGGCCCTCAGAAGAATTTCAAAAGTTGGATTTTGCATGCAAACGTGCATCATTTTTCTATCATTTTATACATAAGCTCTTTTTTGCATCTTCTGTATTTTATATGACCTAACAGAGTTGTAAAAGTATATCTAAAGCAATTTCTTTCATTTTGGTTAGCATAGGGAGGGTTAAAATGGCTGTCGGTATTTAATTTTGCCATTTGTGTCTCATTACAGAGGTTACTCTTCATTTCCTGTCCTTTATACTCAAAAGGAAGTGAGAGGATATCCTTCCTATGTGAGGGAAATTCCCTCTCAGACAGTGGCCATGGGAACAAGTTTCCCCATTGGAAGATTTCCCCTCTATTTCTTTCCTGGTGACAACTCCAAATTTTGGATTTACCCTCACTTTCTGGGCCCGTTCACACCCTCCGGTGTGTTAATTGCACAGTCCTGTGGAATGAACGCAATGAATTGCATAAACAAAGCCTCCTCGGGTTCTGGGGTGGGAGGGGACGTGGTGGTGCCATTTATTTAATTGGCACCGCAGACATGCCTCCCGTCCGCAGTGTGATCGCCTGCACTGAAATGCGCGGTACCGCAATGCCTTGCGTTCCAGTGCGGTGGGATTGCAAAAAATTGTGCATGCACTTGGCCCATGCGATCCAATATGTTCATCCCAGGGCACGATAAACGCACTGGATGGTGTGAAGGGGCTCTTATTCCTGGTGACATTGGCAATCGGGACACTTAGAGTGAATCTCCCTAAAGCACAGACTGCAAACAAAACAAAAACACCTGACAATCCTTCTAACCCTACATCACTCTATAAGTAACAAAAAAAAGTTTTGCCTTTAGTTTTACTTTACATTTTTCAGTGCCTTGGGACATGGTTTTTCATTGAGTTGTTAGTAATCCACTTTTTCGTGTATTTCTTCAGCAGGAATATTCGAAACAGTCCCTAAATCGGCTCGATACATTTCAGGTGCATCAAAAAAAGGTGTCCACATCCTGAGTATAAAAGCCTGTTCCCTGCCAGCATCTGTAGAAAGGGGACCTGTGCTCCCTGTGTGGAAGCAGTGGCCCCTCTGCAAATGTCCTACACAACCCCTTCTAAAATCAGAGCTAGAGCTCTCCAATCAGCAGGTAGTGTGAGCTTTGCTGATTGCACAGCTATTGGTCTGACTTAGCAGGGGGCGTGTTGGACCTCAGCAGAGACCCCTGCTTCCACACAGCGAGGCTCCTTCTCTGCAACGTATTGCTGGGACACAGGCTTTTCTTTTCTGGCTGCTGCTGCTTTCTAAAGAAAATGAACTGTAAAGGTGCCCATACACCTTACGATTATCGCACGAAAATTTTCGTCCGATGATTGAAACATCGTACGATTGTCGTACAGCGGCCCCATCCTGCCGCGATTATCGCAAGGTTCAATCAGCGGTAGTTAAAAAAAAAAACACCTGGACAAATTGCGCTAGTAGACCGCACGTATTTTCGTTTGCGCATGAACAGTGTTAATCGTACGACTTTTGACAGACGGAAATGCCACCAACCATGCAAAAATTGTACGGTCCACCAAAGTTTTCCAACATGCTTGAACGTCAAAAGTCGTACGATTGTACAGTACTGTCGGTCGGGCACTACATTCACACGTTACGATTGTCGTATAAAAAGTCGATCGCGTACGATTATCGTACGATAATCGTAAGGTGTATGGGCACCTTAAGACTTTGAACACATTTTTGATGCAACTGGAATGTATTTAGCTGAATCAAACTGAAAGTTCAATTGGGCTTTAAGAAAACAGTCATGTGCTCAGCCCAGCAATTATTACTACAGCAGTTTAGTATGGTTTCACAAGAGGTGTTTGAGAAAGTACAAGCAGCATTGTTTAGAAAACCAGTCTTCTGACTTCAAGGGAAGCAGAATTTTTCAGCAGTTTGGAGATTGTAGCCTGCAGCGGTTTGCTGTGGCATACAACACAGCTAGCTATACCCTCTACCCTTGGGTGCTGGTGTTAGGAGCAAAGGATCAGAACTCCTGTATTGAGGAAGAGCCTATTTACAATGTAATAAACAACTTAAACTTAAGTAAATAACGCTAAAGCATCAGAATACAGTATATTTTTCCTCTTCTTTATACTGTTGTCTGTGGTTGGTAAACATTCACAGATGTAATCAGCAAAATCGTGTTGATCAGCACGTGATTTTACAGATTGGAGATAATGCCTCAATTGATATACAGCTGCAACTGATCTCTACTTCCCCATCTCTACTTTGCCTTTTGTATGCCATGAGTCTTCTTCATATCTTTCTTACCACTCCATAAAACATAAGCATAGTTCATCCTTTTTATAGTCCCAATATATAATTTCAATATTTTTCACTAGATAATTAATGTTGCCAGGAGTTATTTGAATAATAAGACTGCTGTTTTTCATACTTTGGTAACAGTTCATGTGAATTCAGTTACATAAGGACTCATGCCTATGGGCATCCTTGTCAAATGCTTTTTGCTTTTCAAGAAAATGCTACATTTGACCTGCTTTGAATGCAGTTTAAATGCACATGCTGTGTCCAAAGAAATGCGACGCAACGCAAAGCACGTCGAACGGCCGTGTGGATTGCTGTATTAAAGTCAATGGGATTTTACTGATGTCTGTTTAACATTCGCTCCAGATGCACATCAAACTCAGGAAAACAACAGTTGTTGACATGAGCAATAACTCAAGTGTTCAATAGTTTTTCTTTAACATTACATGATTGCTGTAACATTAAAGTGGAGATAAGACTGAAGATGGAGGTCATTTGTACAACGTCTGTCTAATTGAATATGTTCAGTTGGGCTTTAAACTATCGCTAGGTATACTGTTGCTTTTTTTGATAGTCAGCTGCCACAATACTGCAGTTGAAGACTCCACACCTGACTGTAAGTGTAGAATTATGTCCAAGACAAAACTTTCTGGTACAGGCCCAAAATGTTATATACTCTGTTTTCTGAGTTTGTGCAGTAAAATAGCAGACAAAGGTAATTAGTATTGAACTTTGCATATTCTTTACTGAATCGTGTGCCTTTGTTGTCTCCTCTCAAATGATATCTGCTTTATTCCTTTGCTGAATCAACTCGGCACCTAACAAAATGCATAAACTGAATTAGGACAGATCAAATGCCTGTCCCAAATGTCAAATCTGTATGGACACACATCGACATATGTTTTAGGACCCATAATAGCTCTTTATAGGAATATCAGAGAATATGGAAATGACCCAACATAGGAAACTACTGGTCAGTCACTTATTCTGTGGTATACAGTTTTGTTGGAATCATTATGACATTCCGAGAGTGAATAATTGGTTGGGATCTAATAGAGTTGTACCTCTGTATAAACTTAAATGTGTGAACTGAAACTGCCTGAACAATGTTGACTGAATTTTATTTCCATGCTTGGAAAATGTAGATGTTGACCATCTCCATGATTTATTATTGCATTCCTTATAAGTTGTTTTTTTTCCTCTCCTTCTCTTACATGTATCATAAGGTGCTCATTGTTATGTCACTTATCTAAGGCCTGATTATAGATCAGATACATATAGATTATATGTATCTGAATGACGCCGACAACTACAGCAGCACACACAGTGCCTCTTCTTCATTGGCTGGTTTAGAAGATTCTTAAATGTCATCAGTGTATGCATCCTTGTAGGATCTGATTGCACGTGTATGTCTGCTTAAAGTAGGCCTTAAAGATTTGCTATCTTATTGGGAACATTTAGGAATGGTTATTGTATCTAAGCAATACCCTGAAAAATCTACCTAGCTTGAACTCCTCCTGAAAATAGCCTAGGCACTCATGTTGTATAGCCTCAAAGCTGTATACTGTTTCTGCAGTGTGATATTGTCTAAGGCACTGTTGCCTGTGACAGCTAGCCTCTTGAGATTTGGTGGTGTTACTCCTCTCTGGAGAGAGTACTTTTACCTGAGGATCTGGCTTGCAAGGGTTTCTTTGCTTCTGTTTCATTCATTGATGGGTGACTGGTTTCTGTAGCTCTCCTGCTGCTGCTTCCCTAGTATTACCCACTAGTCATCAGATCCCCAGTAATGAAGGCTCTGACATGAAGAAGCAAAGCCCTGCTCCTCAAAGATCCTTTGCTATATATGTTCCAAGATGGAGGCTCTCAAAGTTAGGACCACACTATACAGAGGGGCCTTGACTAGTGATGGGCTCGGGCGTGTTCGCAGCTCCACGTGCCGAGCCCGCCAGGAAGCTGGCAGCGCCGCAGCGCCAATCACAGGCACTGAGACATATCCCGATCTCTGCAGCTGCGGACCGGGATAATGTCTCAGTACCTGTGATTGGCACTGCGGCGCTGTCAGATTCCTGGCGGGCTCGGCACGTGGAGCTGCGAACACGTCCAAGCCCATCACTAGCCTTGACAAGGCAGTGTGGCTTCCATATATTTTGCAAACGTTGTGCAACTAAAACTTCTGGTTTTAGCCCCAATCATTAGACAGTGCAGTTGTTTTTTTGCAGGCTAGCTGGTAAGTGTGCTGGGAAACCTTTTGCTTTTGTTTTAAACACAGAGGCACAACATGGAAAAGGTATGGTAAGTCAAAATGGGGAAAAGATCAGCTTCATGGATCCTACAGGCATTACTGGTGACTATTCCTTTAGCTTCTGCTCGCTATGTTTGGGCACATCTTCCACAGTTCAGATCCTCTTTAAAGAGTTATTACAGAAACATTTGGCAGCTTTTCATTTGGGACTCCAACCTAATATAGGCTGAGCAGCACTTGTCTAGACTGATGATTTGACTGTCAGGAAACACCATATCTGATATAGGAAACCACAGCACTTAGGAATGCATTATAAAAGAGAGCATCCCCTCTAAGTGGCAGCATGCAGCCTTCTAACAATACACATAATATCATTAGCAGGATTTTTCTGTTTAGTATGGGAGTGCTGGCTGTTATCATTAGTCCCACAGCTGAAATGCCTCTATTTGCTTTCTCGATGTCCTGTACTGTTTCCAGGAAGTACATGCCTGATAATAAGAAAAATGTTCCCTCCTTTGCAGGAAGTATTTGCGGGATGCGGATCGGCAGGTTCTGGCAAAGAAAGCTTTCCTTTTCACCGTGAAAGTGTTGGAGGACACACTGAGTGACCTGACTGGGGTAAGAAGGAGATGGCGCTTCTCATCAAGTTTTTCTGCATTTTTTTTGCAGTGCTTCTCTGTTTTTGCAAATGAAGCCAAGCCTAAAATCCAAAGTACGCAGTACTAAAAGTATTTGCTATGTATCCGCATTAGCTATAGCTGTAACCCTTGACATGCTATGTGTTACTGCTGATCAGCTTATGCAAATATGGATATATGCAGGTATCTAGGTTTCTGTTTTGGATGAATATGTTCTTTTAACTATTTAAGGTCCAGCAGCAGTAGATGAACGTTTTGATAATCTGTACCTTTCTATATAAGGATGTCGATGTACTCTTGTGATGCAGATGCCATGAGCTCATAAATGCATGTGTGTACCCATGTGCATGGTATCCTTGCAGTGACCAGACTACTGCTAGTAGCCATAGTCACAGAGAAGGGGCTAGGTGTTAACAATCTCATAGGTGGTGATCACTGTCACCTGAGAATGATTGTTTGACAAAGTATTTTTCCGTAAACATTCTCCTAAAGTAAGGGATTTATTCATGTGGATCTACGGTACCACAAAGGACTGCTTGAATAGAATTCTCCACCTTCCCTGCATGTGAAGTGCTATGGGGATAATTACACTTAATTCTATGTGAGCATTCAAACGTAATCAATAGTCTGTGCTGCATGCTGGGAAATATGTGCCCAACAAGGTTCTTTAGCTGCCTTTGCGAAGAATTTGTCTCGGCTTTTTGTGTGTTACTGTTCCTTTGGAAGCAAAGGACTGCCTCCAGATGAGTCTGTTCTCTGTTTGTGCACTATGTGTCCCATAGCAGGGAAGTCAGATAGTTTAGAGTTAGGGGCCACACTTGACACAGCAGTTTGGCTTCTTTGTGTATTTGCAAATGTATGCAACAAAGACCTGATTATTTTTTTCTTTTTGTTTCTGGCCAGCTTGAAAGTGTGCCAGGGACCATTTGTATATTGACCTGCCCATCTGCATCTTTTCATTTTTTGCTAATTTCAATCAGATCACAGCAGTTGCCATTGGTAACTTAGATTTCATGCAAAGATCTCAGCAAAGTAAATGAGCATGCTTTGTGTCTCAAAAATGGTTTTCACATGTTAACACTGACTTTTAGTCTAATAACATACTACCAGGGGTGCGTCGTACCTTTCCAAGAGCAATTTGGCAACCAATCCCTGGCCAGAATGAGCAAAGCACGCTTTCACTATCGATTCCTCACAGGCGGAGTGCATTTGGTATCACTCCGCCTGTGACAGGAGCCAGCGCTAGAGGAAGCATCGGCTCATGCGGCTCTGCTCTCTCCGCTGCCACCTCGCTTCCTCTAGCGCTGGCATCTCCGATTCTCTGCCGCGGCTCTTCAAGTTTCCCCTTCTGCCACCACCGACCCTGGGAAAGGTCACAACTAGGTCTTATTTTCGGGGTAGGTCTCCTATTTTAAGAATTCCCCAAAATAGTACTAAGTCTTATTTTCAGGGTAGGTCTTATTTTCGGGGAAACAGGGTACCTGCATACTGACCTACCTACTTGTTAAATACTGTATGTTCTTAGATGTATAATATGGCATTTTATTTTACTGTCAGGGGAAAAAGTTGCTAAACTACTTGTGTATACATTACTAATATTGCACTGTATCTATTGCTGCTAATCTGAGTGCCTTTTCTACAGGATTGCCAGACTTCGGACCCCAGTTCATTCCTTACAACTTCCATGACAACAGACGTGTCAGGCCGGCCCACATCAGAGGACCGGAAAGATGTACCACCCAGGAAGAACTTGGTTCTGGGAGAAGGGGTGACTGCTGGCCCAGAGAATGGAGGCAAAGAAACAGTTCAGGGTCCTGCTACTCAGGCCATGGAAACTGGGGAAGCCAGGATTGTAAAAGAGCCATTGAAGGCTCAGTCTTCTGATCCTATGGACCATGATGGACACTTCTGCAATGCCGAGAAATTTGCAGACCTTTTCAGAAAGGACTCCACTAAGGCTCATAAGGAGAAAGGACCTGAGGGATCAGAGTTATCACTAGAAGATCTTAGCATCAGTTCAAAGCATCATCTGCCTGCAGGAAGCAAGGGCTCTGGACAGCAAACACAGCAAACAGAGGATGCACCACACCGAGCCAGCCGCAAGAGAAAGCTGCTGGACGACACAGAGGACAGTAAAAACTTACTTCTGGAGGCCTACAGAGTTTGGCAGCAAGGTCAAAAAGTAACAGCATACGACTTGGCCAAGATTGAAAATATCATGTGTAAAACGTATATGCTAATAAAACAGGTGAGAAATGTATTCATTATGAACTGTTCTAGGGCATTATGTGCACAGCATAGCATTAGGAGCACAACTCTAGATATGGTCTGCGTGCTGTTCCATGTAAGTACAACAATCTGCTCAAACAATTGTTACTTTAGCATGCGTGTTAAATCAGAGGTGGATTCTCCATTTTTTATAATTAATATTTCTCACAAATAAGATAGTTGCATGCATTTCCTGGAGCACCAGAGAACAAGAGCTGCCAGCATGCTTAACCGCTTGAAGACCAGATATTTAGACCCCCTTCCTGGCCAGGCCATTTTTCAGTGTTCAGTACTTTGACTGACATTTATTCCGTCATGCAACGCTGTACTGAAATTAATTTTATACCATTTTTGGGGGGAAAGTGTCGCAGGGGGACGGAGCCGGCGGGAAGTTTGAAAGTGGAAAAAAATATATATTTAAATAAAATAAGGAAAAAAAAAAATAAAATCATACCGCCAGTAAAACGTGCGTTTCACTGAACGGAAAAACGTGCTAAAAAACGCAAAAAAAAAACGAGCAGAAAAAATAGGCCCAGGTGTGAACCCAGCCTAAATGTCACCTAAGCAGGTATGCTGACTCTCCTGCTTAGTAATATAGACAGACACGAGTGAAAATACAACTTTGTATATAATACAGCCATCAAAAGGTGGCAAATATTCCACATAAAAAGTAAGATGAAAATGACTTCCATGTTTACAATAATTCCTTGCTGAAACTCATTGGTGAAGAAAATTGCAAAAGCCCCTGATTAAAATATGTATTTGCATATAAAAATATTTGAAATGAAATGATTGTCTCTTACAGACAGTTCTGTTTTTGCAGTGCAAGCTGTCTTAGTAATGAGCTCATTGTGGATTAGACTATTGCTATCCCAGAGGAGTTACCCTCACATAGCACCTCATAATAATAGCTTAGGTGACGCCCATTTAGTATATAGGAGGTAATCAGCAAGAAAAGACATTACCCTGAAGCATTGGTAAATGCCATATTTGAAAAAGCCATCAATCCTTTTATCTGTTACTCGTTAAATGTGTCCCTTTGAATGAAGCAATGCAAAAAGACTCATCAGTAGATGATTAAAAAGCAACCAATCAGTCCCCAGCTCTTCTTCTTCTTTTTTTTTTTTTTTTTACAGAAAGAATTGGAAAGCAGAAAATGTATGTGTTTCTGTGACCTACTAGGGTAGAAAATAGGACAATTAGACTAATATGAGGAGGTGGGATCTGTTGAAATTAAGTTTAAAGGATCAGTGCGCCCAAAATGTATATTTTAGCTGTAGGTGCAGCTCTGTGGCTTGAGTCGGCCCCCCAGGTTCTTGTGAGTTTTGGATACTCCAAAAACAAGATCTCCTGGTGATCTTTCCTGACTATGTTGCCACCTGTCTGAGGCTAGGTCCACACCTAAGCGATTGCACTGGTGAGCTGTTTTCGCGCGGCTGTCGCGCATTTTTGTTTGGGCGATCTTGCTTTGAAAACCGCTCGGTTTTCAGTGCATAGAGATGTCTAGGAGACTCAAATCACGCGACAACCGCCCCAAAATAGCTCCTGAGGCTAGGTTCACACCTGGGCGACTGAGCCGGCAAGCGTTTTTGTTTGCGCAACTGTTCTTTGAAATCAGTGCGGTTTTCCTTGCATAGAGATGTCTATGGGACCCAAAACGTGTGACAACCGCCCGAAAATAGCTCCTGCACCTTTTTGCGTGACAGGTGATTTCGGCCACGCGACAAACCGCAAAGGTGTGAACAGCCTCCATCGACTTCAATGCGAATCTGTGTTTTGCACTCTATCGCATGACTAATCGCCTAGGAGTGAACCTAGCCTTAGCCTTTTTGGCGCAGCAAGCAATTTCTAACACGCAACAAATGGCAAAGGTGTGAACTGTTTCCATATCGTTTTTGTTTCTATATCGTTTTGTGCGATATCGCGCAGATAAATCACTTAGGTGTGAACCTAGCCCGAGGCTAGGTTCACACCTGGGCGACTCCTCACCGCGCGGCAAATGTGCACAAAACTGCACGGTCACGGAGTCGCCCACAGCAGGCGATGGCACTGTGGGTGCCATTATTTTCTAATTGCACCCCATTCACACTGGGCGGAGTTTCCCGGCGCATTTCCGCCCGTGCAAGCGAACACTTCCTGCTGTATCCCCTATAACGGTTCTAGTCAAGTTTGATACTTGATACTTTGAGGCCTCAGGTGCAGCTCCTGGCATCACCATAGGGCCGGGCCACACATAATATTTAGTGAATATAACACTACAGAGACTGCAGACGTGACAGGAGATGGTCAGAGACTACGGGCATGCTGCAAAAGGTGGTTGAAGACCGTGCACATGCTGCAGGTGATGGTGAAAGATAACAAACATTCTACAGGAGTTATTGGAGACTGGGGACATGCTTATAATAAAATAACATAGAAAGAGAATGGATGAGCAGCACAGAAAAAAGTCTGTGAAGGTTCTCATTCACCCAGGTCATGGTATATCTGTAAAAAATAAGTCAAGGCAACTGGATGTCTTCAAGAAAAAAATACAGCGAGTCCAGTTGCCTTGACTTATTTTTTACAGATAGCACAGAAAAAAGTAAGATAGTGTGAAAGAAATAAACCAAGTCATTTCAAGTGATATTACAGTCAGAAGGTTTGTAGGCTGTTTCAAATGCTGATGAAATCACTTACAATGGATTCTGTTCCTTGATGTTTAACAGTTTTAGTTTCTGCTTCTGTTAAGCAGAAGTTTAGCTTCTGTTTGGGCAATAAAGGGGCAGCAGCACACTGATGTGGGTAGCTCTGGCCTTTCTTTTAAGCTGGCCATACACCTTTAGATTGTCTGTCTGCAGATTTTCTATGGTCAGATAGAAATGGTGCAACAGATTCCACCATCTACACTAAACTGTGTGGATGGAGGAATCTCCACCTGGGCCAAGCTTCAGTATCTTGCTAGTCAGCCCCGCTGGCTCCTAAAATACCTAAACAATGCTTGCATCCAATCAGATTGTTCGGGTATTTTGAGCCCTCCTTCTTCCTGTGAGGGCAGTGCTGTGAAAACCTTTATTATAAGCTGAATGTATTTAGAGTGAATGAGGCGTCAGTGAATTCTGGGAAATTGCCACGCAGAAATGATCTCAGAAAACCCATTGAACTTGACATTTGCCAGCATATAGTTTTCCTTGCAGATGTTCTCAGACCTTTGAGCAGTTCCCTCACGTTAAGGAATTTTATTTGCATCATCCAACTAACCTAAACACCCTTAAGGTCCCCACACACCTTACGATGATCGCGGGAAATCCCACGATCGTACGATTATCGTAAGGTGTGTGGAAGCCGTGCGACCTCTACTACTGTAAGTTAGATAGTCCATGGTCCCATCACACTCCTGACCGCGTGAATCCCTTCAAGAATTGGGTGCTGCGGTAGTCAACGGGTGGCAGCCGTAACAATCGTGAGCTAAAGCACATGTTTTACCTGATGAAGGGGATCCTTTCTGACCCTGAAACATTTGTTGTTTTTTTCCACGATGCACGTCAATAAATAGACGTATTTTGCAAATTTGGAGTGCCGGTGTCTCTGCTTTAGCCCTACTACTGTAAGGTCGCACGACTTTTATCTTACGGACATGTTTCAAAACCCGCCGAGCATCGTACGATGTTCGGCGGGTGTGTAGCATGTTCGTGAGATAAAAGCCGGACGGGCCAGTGTGCGCAAGCGCACACTGCCCGTTCGGCATTGCGGTCATCGCAAGCCCGCCCCTCGGGGCGTGGCTTGCCATCATCGCAAGTACGATCTGTACTGGGGATCTGGTATGATTTTCAATAAATTTTTCATCGCAAGTACGATCTGCCTATGCAAGATGGGCAGATCGTACGGTTTTTTTTTAGTACCTTACAACCATCACAAGACAAAAGTCTTGCGATGGTTGTAAGGTGTGTGCCCAGCCTAAAGCAAATTTGCGTGGAACAACAGTCTGAATCCACTCCAGAACCGTGTACAAAACTGCTACATCCTCAACCCAGAACACTTCCAGCTGTTATTGCTGCAAAAAGGTGGTTCTACAGAATTCTGGAATGTGAGCATTAAACACTTCTGCAGACAGTTTCAACACAGAACCGGGTCACCTCATTTTAGCTTTCACTGCTTTGAAAGAAAATCCTGACAAAGAACACAATTTTCATTCTAAAGACAGAACTGCTCAAGGGTTTGAAAACTTTTGCAAGGGAGTGCGCGTGGATAAATAGAGTTGAATGTTTGTTTCTAAATGCTCAGCGCTTATAAAAGCTGAATATGGTGGAGACCATGCAGCTGGTAAAACCGCTTTAAGCTGGCCATACACTTTACAATTATCTGCAGATTTTCTGTGGTCAGATGGAAAAGGTGCAACAGATTCCTCCATCTACACTTAACTGTGGCCCAGGTGGAGATTACTCCATCCACAAAGCTAAGTGTAGATGGAGGAATCTGTTGCACCTTTTCCATCTGACCACAGAAAATCTGCAGATAATTGTAAGGTGTAGGGGCAGCTTTAGTTAGAGTGTGTAGTGTGCGCATGTTGGGTCTGAACTGAACTATCTTTTACAGACAGCTCCATATCATTGTCTTATTCCAGTGAGTTTTGTAGTTTCTCACTTTCCATGCCTACATAGTGGCTGCATTCTGTGGACAGGAGAAGCTGTATTTTATGGTAGAGAAGCTGATTCTTGCTTCTGGTTTGACCAACTGCAATGCTTCCATTCAGGTTTACATTTCTGCTTAAAATGTATTTGAAATTGTAATATAGACACTCTTAAATCCGTTTGTGTGTATCACGGTTAGTTATAGTCATGTGTTGCTGGAACACCTATTTACTATGTTTACAAGTCAAAGGTTATCCTTAGAGAGATAAACTTCCCTGGGGATCTGGTATTATTTTCATTAAGTTATCCCGGCAAGCGGCTTTTGTTTTGTGGTTGTGTGTATATTTTATTGGTATCTAAGTTACCACATCGTTTTACCTAAAGTTTGACCTTTTTTACAGACTCGCATTATTGCTCTGTGGGACGGGCTGGAGCATCATTCAAATCACTGGCACTTCAATTGCATCATAAGATCCTCTGGTTCTTGTGCATAGATATCCTTACAATCTGATTTTGGAATTTGACATTAATATACAGCATTTATAGAGGTCTCTATATGTATTAAACAAATATGGCTGCCCTATGTGCATACAGTATATCATTCAAAACAGTACAGTCAAACTTTTTCAATTATTGCTACACATTGGGAAGGCTTTCTACATTAGACTTGTTTATATATTCTAAGAAGATTAAAGATTCCCTATAAGAGAATGTGGGTAGCAATTAGCAGAGCCCTCTACTGCTATCATTGTCAATAGATTGCAGATGTGCCTGTGTGTAACAATTACTAGAGTTCTTAAGGTTTTATTAGTTTTCAGGCTGTTGCTGTAGTAACATGACTGTTTTTATTGACTTTGTTGTTTTGTCTTGCAGGTGGATGAAGGTGCTGCATTAGAGCAAGCCATTAAATTCTGCCAACTTCAGATGGGAGCAGCCGCACAGAAGCAGGTAGGTGCTCTGAGGTAGAAAGTAGTGGGTTGGCAAGAGTTTCTTAGTACATATAATAATCAGTTTCCAATTTGTATCTCCTCTGTGGGATATAGGCGATTGCATCTGTCATGAGAATACCTCATATACCTACTGCACTGAGCAGCACTAATAGTATCTAATGAGAACTGGCACAGAGTACTTGACTCCTCCATGTGTAAACCAGTGCTTTTTGACATATGTGCCATCAATAAGGATACAGTGTAATCACTCTAAAGGAACTAGTGAGTTGGTGTGGTGATCTTTAAAAATAAGATACATAGGTAGGAGGTTAAAATGAACCCACAGGGAAATCTTAAATGGTAAAATCTAGCCTGCATGGTTTTATAAAATGAGAGAGGTAGAGAGCTGTTTTCTGTAAGAAGCATATTACTGCATCCCTCTGGTGCCTAGTCTGTTGACCAATTCGGAGACATTGGATCACTGGCGGAACACCTGTTTGGGGTCCCATGATTTCAGCTGGTGGCCCTGCCTCTTGGGATTACACACACATGCACTACCCCGGTAACTGCCAAGGCGCCAACTTTTTTATACGGGGATGGAGTGGGGGGCCCTTCATGGTTTCTTGCATCAGGGCCCTGAGGTTTCTAGTTATGCCTTTGCATTGGATTTTGTGAGAATAATGGTCGGGAGGCTAGTCAGGCAGGACTGCTAACAGGCTGAATACGCCTTAAAGTACTGTAGAAGTGTCCGCTCTCAACTCATCCAGTTCCCCATATGAACTTTTGTGCCCGTTCAAGTTGTAGCACTGCAGGTCTCATAGATCTAAAAACTACCGTAGCAACTCTGTTCCCTTCTCCTGGCCAATTACAAAACAGAGCCTGGTTTGCTTTGTGACTAGCCAGAAGAAAAAGGGATTTGCTGGGAGAAGAGGCCAGTACTAAATATGGCAGGTGGAGTTGTGCCTAAAGTTAGGCTTTTAGACCCTCAAGCATGCAACCAGTGTCTTGGCTATTTGATCAAAATGTCCCCATTGGAAGGTTTCCCATCTATTCCTGTTCTGGTGACAACCCAAAATTTGGGATTTTCTCCCTATCACGGACACAGACCGCAATAATAACCTGACATGGTTTATAACCCTCCCTTCCTCTATCCAAAACTTAAAAAAGGTTTGTCTTCAGTTCTACTTTAAGGAAAATAATGATTTGACTAGAGAATTCTTATTTATCAGTTTCTAGTCAGTCTTTCTATCTTGTGCGGGGTTGAATCAATTACAATGAGCAATTCAGACACACCATGTGTAATGACATCAAAGAGTGTATTAGATGACCATTAAAGGATGCTTACAAGAAAAATGATAATCTTCTTTTTTTTTGGCAAGCTTTTGTGAATTAGCAAGGAAGGGTCACCATATCCCACTCAGGGGGTCACGCTGTTACTTGCATTACTTGGCAGACTAGAATGTGAGCAGGAAAATGCTGTTCACATTATTATTCATATTATGACTTGTATAAGCATGTGGCAATGCATGTGAAATCATTAATTGCAGCGCGGTGCCCCAAGTTTGGTGGGAGCTGCTGCTGTGTTGTAAAGTAGTCACTGCTCCAAGCTCGCTCCCGTGATGGACTACAATCTCACTACAAATTAGTCAACTAAACATGAGCTTGTAGTCCATCACCACAATTATAGCCATGTGACAGATAGATTACGACCCCTACTGTGCCGCCAGCAGCACGCATTACCGGTCACTTTGTGTTAACACTTGTAGTTGGATTTCTTAGTTGATCGCCCATGCGTGCTTTCCCCTTGATTGCCACTGCCAGGCTGGAATAGCGCTTTGTTTGTTTGGCTCCCTGGGAGCAGGAAGAGAGTGACCCGTAAACTGCTCTATGCTCCTTCAGATTCCAAAGGAGGCAATTGCTGACTCTTCTCTGATCCTCAGCATCAAGTCCTAGTGAACAGGCAAGTTAGCAGTGTCAGGGACACTGGAATTACAGAATGGATAGGGAGCTTGCACTAAATGTTATGTGAACACCTACAAATGTGTATAAGTTATTCCTGACCTCTGCATTGTGTGTTATGTACTACTGGCACCTGCATTTAATGTAAGAAGCTACTGACCCCTGCACTCTACATCACTTAATCCTGACACCTCCACATTGTATTACATACTTTTGACCTATGAGCTCTGCATTAGATATAATTGACTTCTGATCCCTGCTTTACTCCTGACCCCTACACTCTTCTTTACATACTGCTAACCTCTGAACCTTTCATTTTGCCTGACCCCTGCATTCTCCTTTACTACTGACCTGTGAATCCTTCATTGTGCCTCACCCCTGCACTCTCCTTTACTACTGACCTGTGAATCCTTCATTGTGCCTCACCCCTGCACTCTCCTTTACTACTGACCTGTGAATCCTTCATTGTGCCTCACCCCTGCACTCTCCTTTACATACTACTGATCTCTGAATCTTTCAGTATGCCTGACCCCAGCACTCTCCTTTACATATTACTGACCTGAGTTAGTAATATGAGAATAATATGAGTAATATTAAACCAGAGTTAAAGGAGAACTATGGGGTTAAGGCTTTTCCCCATAGTTCTCCTTAGGGTAACGGGAGGACACAAACTAGCGTCCTCCCGTCACCCTAGGCTCAACTATCTGGTGTATTAGGTGAACCCTGATTTTGCCATCTGGAAGTATATTTCACTATAGACCCAGGAAATGCTCTTGTATCCGGTGTATTAGGTGAACCCTGATTTTGCCATCTGGGGGTATATTTCACTATAGACCCAGGAAATGCTCTTCTGATATCTGGTATATCAGTGAGAGCTCGATGTGGCTTGTGGTTTGCTGGGTTCGCGCCATTTGTAACAGAGATGTTTACCATTTCCTTAGTGATAGCACTGTTATGAAATGGCAGAAAGGCTGTGAGGTTTTTGGTTATGGGAGCAAAGCATTTCTTACATCTTTAATCAGTTATGATCTTGTCAAAAGCTGCTAAGCCAGCAGTATAGAATTGCCCAATGTCATCGTTGCATCCCCTGGTATTCATTCTTTTCAACCAATTCTAAATCCGATTTCAGTGGTCCAATTACACTAAGCTGCTTTAAGCAGATTCCTGATGTCTTTCATAAATCTTTGCATTAGGTGTAATAATCACATTAAAATGGTATGAATTCCTCATGGTTCCTGTACCTATGCAATCTATACTTCACTTGGATGAAACAGCGGTACAGATCATTTGTTCCATGGTCTTATGGACTTTTTTTTATCTTCCCCCTCTGCTGTCATTGATTTGTGCCTGTTTGTGCTTCTGTGCACACTCTGTTGCTGTCACAGAATGTGCAGTGTGAATGAAGCCACCTATATGTTATACTAAGAGGGACTCTGCACAATACACATTCTTCTATGTTTATAGAGAACTGGGTTTCCCTGTTGCCATGGCGCCCTCTGTCTTATAATAAAAGGCTCTCCTCCTGCCCTGGCTTCTGAAATCTATCTCTTCACCATCCAAGGACGAAATG